>NC_074671.1:63649354-63676854 GCF_029448725.1 Salvelinus fontinalis
CCCGGTGAGGTAGACCTGTATAGGAGGGCACCCCGGTGAGGTAGACCTGTATAGGAGGGCACCCCGGTGAGGTAGACCTGTATAGGAGGGCTCCCCGGTGAGTTAGACGGGTATAGGAGGGCACCCCGGTGAGGTAGACCTGTATAGGAGGGCACCCCGGTGAGGTAGACCTGTATAGGAGGGCACCCCGGTGAGGTAGACCTGTATAGGAGGGCACCCCGGTGAGGTAGACCTGTATAGGAGGGCACCCCGGTGAGGTAGACCTGTATAGGAGGGCACCCCGGTGAGGTAGACCTGTATAGGAGGGCTCCCCGGTGAGGTAGACGGGAATAGGAGGGCTCCCCGGTGAGGTAGACGGGAATAGGAGGGCTCCCCGGTGAGGTAGACGGGAATAGGAGGGCTCCCCGGTGAGGTAGACGGGAATAGGAGGGCTCCCCGGTGAGGTGGACGGGAATAGGAGGGCTCCCCGGTGAGGTGGACGGGAATAGGAGGGCTCCCCGGTGAGGTGGACGGGAATAGGAGGGCTCCCCGGTGAGGTGGACGGGAATAGGAGGGCTCCCCGGTGAGGTGGACGGGAATAGGAGGGCTCCCCGGTGAGGTGGACGGGAATAGGAGGGCTCCCCGGTGAGGTAGACGGGAATAGGAGGGCTCCCCGGTGAGGTAGACGGGAATAGGAGGGCTCCCCGGTGAGGTAGACGGGAATAGGAGGGCTCCCCGGTGAGGTAGACGGGAATAGGAGGGCTCCCCGGTGAGGTAGACGGGAATAGGAGGGCTCCCCGGTGAGGTAGACGGGAATAGGAGGGCTCCCCGGTGAGGTAGACGGGAATAGGAGGGCTCCCCGGTGAGGTAGACGGGAATAGGAGGGCTCCCCGGTGAGGTAGACGGGAATAGGAGGGCTCCCCGGTGAGGTAGACCTGTATAGGAGGGCTCCCCGGTGAGGTAGACGGGAATAGGCAGAGAGAGACATGCAACAATACACACTCATTACTACTGTACTCTAGACAAACACCCAGTTACAAACAAAGAGCCTCACTGACACACACACACACAATTTCGCCATTACCATTAACCACTTCAACTGGTGTCATTAATTTCAGTTCTGACCCCTGACCTGTGACCTCTAACCCCTGTACCAGACGTGCCCCTGGTGTCGACCCTGGTGTCGTCTTTCTACCGCGGCTGCATGGAGGTGACGATCAACGGCCTGGCTCTGGACCTGGACGAGGCCTTCCACAAACACAACGACATCCGCTCCCACTCCTGCCCTCTGCTGGGGGGGGCCTTGTGACCGCTGCAGTCCCCTTCAGCCCCGTCCTCACTGGAGTCGGGGGAAGTTGCCCCTAGACACTGATCTTGGGTCAGTTTGACATTTCCCCCCAACAAATGGTTACGGTTAGGATTAGGGGGAGTGGAAGCTGATCCTAGATCTGTAGCAAGGGGAAACTTCACCCCTGTCCACTACAGTCCACCATAACCCACAGGGCCTTAACCTAAGCAAGGAATGAGTCCCAAATAGCACTCTATTCCCTATATGACCCCTATGGGTTCTGGTCAAAACTAGTGCACTATTTAGGGAATAGGGTGCCATTTGGGATGTACACAGGAGCTGGCCGAGTGGCCAACCCTTCTCCCGACCAACCCTTCTCCCGACCAACCCTTCTCCCGGCCAACCCTTCTCCCGGCCAACCCTTTTCCCGGCCAACCCTTTTCCCGGCCAACCCTTTTCCCGGCCAACCCTTTTCCCGGCCAACCCTTTTCCCGGCCAACCCTTTTCCCGGCCAACCCCTTCTCCCGGCCAACCCCTTCTCCCGGCCAACCCCTTCTCCCGACCAACCCTTCTCCCGACCAACCCTTCTCCTGGACTACCCTCAGTCATTCTACTCTCAGCGTGATTGAATGTAGGAGCAGCACTCTCACATCTGAGGTTGCAGGTGCGTAGGAGAATTCAGTGATATCTTGAAAAGAAAAATCCAATATCTCACACTGCTCTTGCCAGTATCTTTTAGTGTAATAAGCTTATGTATCGGCCTCACGGCCTTCGTCAGAGCTAACGGTGATCAAACTGGATCCATAAGTGGAATAGCTGGCAGTACTCCAGAAGAGGTTTGGTAAACTGACCCAGTCCCTTGTGGAACAAAACCTATAAGGTGTGTGTGGGGGTGTATTCAGTAGCACAAGGCTTTGTTGTTGTAAAACTTGCACACCATCGCAGGTAAAAATGGACTGAGTTTAATAAAAACATCTGTTCGGTGCTTTCCAACTTAATGCAAACTTAGTTTACCTGCAATTTAGCTCTGCACACTGCCTACAGATTACAACACAGGGCTAGGCCTTCTCTTAATGACCCCATTAAAAAAACCTTCCTTACCCTCCCAAACCATGCTTCTAGTCCTCTACAGTTACATCCACCCACCCTCAGCCAATGAAACACTCCATAATGTCCCCCTTTCACATGCCCCTCCCTCCTTCCCTCAGTATCACCAATCAGCACACGCCAGGAACACACTTTAAGCCAATCAGATGAGCCTAATTAACATGCAGTAACCAATCAGACACAGAGGAGGAGGGCATCAAGAGCACTGCTTCACCACACTGAGCTACTGAGAGAATAGGAGTGTAAGCGCTGTAATATACTGTATGTGTAAATAATGTGACTAAATGCTTTTTAGAAAAAATACGAAAGAAAGAAAAAAAAACGACCTCAACGCATCAAGATAGTCATCCAAAACTGTTTCACTTCTCTAAAGAATGTCAGAGGAACAAAGAACATAATCTTTCTTTATTTCATTAGGCCAGAAAGGGCTGCGGTATTTCCTCCTCTGGGATCTAGAGTTTCTGATGAATTTCACAATGGAGCGGTCGATGGAGGTTTTCTCTTCTGTGTTATTATACTATAGGTTTGTTGGGCTGGTGATTTGTTCACCTGTCTTTTTAGTCTTTACATCCCTGATCACATCAATTCAGTCTGTTTGAAAACTTAATAAAGATGATGGCATGGAGTTTTAAAACTGGTTGTGGAGAGATTTATTTTTAGTATATTTTTTTCATTGTGCTGCTCATTATGTCTTAGCCCAGTTTGACCATGATAATGTCCCAAATGTGACCCTATGTAGTGCACTAGTTTTGAACAGGGCCCTGGTCATCAGAGCTGAACACTGCAACTACATCACATGACCACTAGGTGGAACCAGAAGCGTAATAACAAATCGCATGGTTCAGTCAGTATTTTTATCATGTAAAACATTTTAATACCGGGATCCCACCACAGTGAGAGAAGTTGGTTCACATTTCAAACATTTGGTTCTCCTCTCAATTTATGTTCCAGTTCATCTCTGAACCAAGCCCTTCCTACTCTCTGACCCAAGCCCTTCCTTCTCAATGACCCAAGCCCTTCCTTCTCAATGACCCAAGCCCGTCCTACTCTCTGACCCAAGCCCTTCCTACTCTCTGACCCAAGCCCTTCCTACTCTCTGACCCAAGCCCTTCCTTCTCACTGACCCAAGCCCTTCCTTCTCACTGACCCAAGCCCTTCCTTCTCACTGACCCAAGCCCTTCCTTCTCACTGACCCAAGCCCTTCCTACTCTCTGACCCAAGCCCTTCCTACTCTCTGACCCAAGCCCTTCCTACTCTCTGACCCAAGCCCTTCCTACTCTCTGACCCAAGCCCTTCCTACTCTCTGACCCAAGCCCTTCCTACTCTCTGACCCAAGCCCTTCCTACTCTCTGACCCAAGCCCTTCCTACTCTCTGACCCAAGCCCTTCCTACTCTCTGACCCAAGCCCTCCCTACTCTCTACAGCAGTGTGTATCTCTCTCTCTTCTATTTTAGTATCAGTCAGAAGTTTGGACACCTACTCATTCTATTTATTTTTATTTTTAATTCTTCCTATTTTCTACATTGTAGAATAATAGTGAAGACATCAAAACTATGAAGTAACATATGGAATCATGTAGTATCCAAAAAAGTGTTAAACAAATCCAAATACATGAGATTCTTCAAAGTAGCTACCCTTTGCCTTGACAGCTTTGGACACTTTTGGCATTCTCTCAGCCAGCTTCATGAGGTAGTCACCTGGAATGCATTTCAATTAACAGGTGTGCCTTAAGTTAATTTGTGTAATTTCTTTCCCTCTTAATGTGTTTGAGCCAATCAGTTGTGTTGTGACAAGGTAGAGGTGGTATACAGAAGAGAGCCTTATTTGGTAAAAGACTGAGTCCATGTTATGGCAAGAACAGCTCAAATAAGCAAAGAGAAATGACAGTCCATTACTTTAAGACATGAAGGTCAATCAATGCGGAACATTTTATAGAACTTTGAACGTTTCTTCAAGCGCTATGATGAAACTGACTCTCACAGGAAAGGAAGACCCAGACTTACCTCTGCTGCAAAGGAGAAGTTCATTAGAGTTACCAGCCTTAGAAATTTCATCCCAAATAAATGCTTCAGAGTTCAAGTAACAGACACATCAACATCAACTGTTCAGAGGAGACAGGCCTTCATGAAATCAAATTTTATTTGTCACATTTACATGGTTAGCAAATGTTAATGCGAGTGTAGCGAAATGCTTGTGCTTCTAGTTCCGACCGTGCAGTAATATCTAACAAATTCACAACGACTGCCTTATACACACAAATGTAAAGGGATGAATAAGAATATGTACATATAAATATATGGATGAGCGATGGCCGTGCGCCATAGGCAAGATGCAGTAGATGGTATAGAATACAGTATATACATATGAGATGAGTAATCGAGGATATGTAGACTTTATTATAGTGGTGTTATTTAAAGTGACTAGTGAAACCTTTATTACATCCATTTATGATGTATGCATTAAAGTGGCAAGAGATTTGAGTCTGTTTGTTGGCAGCAGCCACTCGATGTTAGTGATGGCTGTTTAACAGTCTGATGGCCTTGAAATAGAAGATGTTTTTCAGTCTCTCGGTCCCAGCTTTGATGCACCTGTACTGACCTCGCCTTCTGGATGATAGCGGTGTGAACAGGCAGTGGCTCGGGTGGTTGTTGTCCCTGATGGTCTTTTTGGCCTTCCTGTGACATTGGGTGGTGTAGGTGTCCTGGGGAGCAGGTAGTTTGCCCCCGGTGATGCGTTGTGCAGACCGCACTACCCTCTTGAGAGCATTATGGTTGTGGGCGGAGCAGTTGCCGTACCAGACGGTGATACAGCCTGACAGGATGCTCTCGATTGTGCATCTGTAAAAGTTTGAGTGTTTTAGGTGACAAGCCAAATTTCTTCAGCCTCCTGAGGTTGAAGAGGCGCTGTTGCGCCTTCACCACGCTGTCTGTGTGGGTGGACTAATTCAGTTTGTCCGTGATGTGTACACCGAGGAACTTAAAACTTTCTACCTTCTCCACTACTGTCCCATCGATGTGGATAGGGGGCTGCTCCCTCTGCTGTTTCCTGTAGTCCACAATCATCACCTTTTGTTTTGTTGACGTTGAGTGTTTTTTTTTTTCTGACACCACACTCCGAGTGCCCTCACCTCCTCCCTGTTGGCCGTCTCGTTGTTGTTGGTAATCAAGCCTACCACTGTAGTGTCGTCTGCAAACTTGATGATTGAGTTGGAGGTGTGCATGGCCACGCAGTCATGGGTGAACAGGGAGTACAGGATAGGGCTGAGAACGCACCCTTGTGGGGCCCCAGTGTTGAGGATCAGCGGGGTGGAGATGTTTCCTACCCTCACCACCTGGGGGCGGCCTGTCAGAAAGTCCAGGACCCAGTTGCACAGGGCGGGGTCGAGACCCAGGGTCTCAAGCTTAATGACGAGTTTAGAGGGTACTATGGTGTTAAATGCTGAGCTGTAGTCAATGAACAGCATTCTTACATAGGTAGTCCTCTTGTCCAGATGGGATAGGCAGTCTGTGGACCTATTGGGGCAGTAAGAAAATTGGAGTAGGTCTACGGTATCAGGTAGGGTGGAGGTGATATGATCCTTGACTCCTTGACTCTCAAAGCACTACATGATGACAGAAGTGAGTGCTACGGGGCGGTAGTTGTTTTGCTCAGTTACCTTCGCTTTCTTGGGAACAGGAACAATGGTGACCATCTTGAAGCATGTGGGCACAGCAGACTGGGATAGGGATTGATTGCATATGTCCGTAAACACACCAGCCAGCTGGTCTGCGCATGCTCTGAGGACGCGGCTAGGCATGCCGTCTGGGCTGGCAGCCTTGCAAGGGTTAACACGTTTAAATGTTTTACTCACATTGGCCACGGTGAAGGAGAGCCCACAGTCTTTGGTAGCGGGCCGTGTCAGTGGCACTGTATTGTCCTCAAAGCGAGAAAAAAAGTTGTTTAGTTTGTATGGGAGCAAGACATCTGTGTCTGCGATGGGGCTGGTTTTCTTTTTGTAATCCATGATTGTCTGTAGAACCTGCCACATACGTCTCGTGTTTGAACCGTTGAATTGCAACTCTACTTTGTCTCTATACTGACGCTTGTTTGATTGGCTTGCGGAGGGAATAGCTACACTGTTTGTATTCGGTTATGTTTACAGTTGCCTTGCCATGATTAAAAGCAGTGGTTCGAGCTTCCAATTTTGCACGAATGCTGCCATCAATCCACGGTTTCTGGTTAGGGAAGGTTTTAATATTCACTGTGGGTACATCACCGATGCACTTGCTAATAAACTCACTCACCGAGTCAGCGTATACATCAATATTATTGTCGGAGGCTACCCGGAACATGATCGAAGCAATCTTGGCTCGTGGAATCTGATTGGTCAGACCAGCATTGGATAGACCTGAGCACAGGCATTTCCTGTTTTAGTTTCTGTCTATAGGCTGGGAGCAACAAAATGGAGTCATGGTCCGATTTGCTGAAGGGAGGGCGGAGGAGGGCTTTGTATGCATCGCGGAAGTTCGAGTAGCAATGGTCCAGAATGCTACCAGCCCGTGTCGCGCATTCGATATGCTGATAGAATTTAGGGAGCCTTATGGCCTCATGGTCAAATTGCTACAAAGAAACCAATACTAAATGACACCGATAAGAAGAAGAGACTTGCTTGGGCCAAGACACACGAGCAATGGACATTAGACCAGTGGAAATCTGTCCTTTGGTCTGATGAGTGAAAATTTTCGATTTTTGGTTCCAACCGCTGTCTTTGTGAGACGCAGAGTAGGTGAACGGATGATCTCCACATGTGTGGTTCCCACAGTTGAACTGTCTGTGATTTATTTAGAATTCAAGGCACACTTAACCAGCATGGCTACCACAGCATTCTGCAGCAATACACCATCCCATCTGGTTTGCGCTTAATGGGACTATCATTTGTTTTTCAACAGGACAATGACCCAACACACCTCCAGACTGTGTAAGGGCTATTTGACCAAGAAGGACAGTGATGGTGCTGCATCAGATGATCTGGCCTCCACAATCACCCGACCTCAACCCAATTGAGATGGTTTGGGATGAATTGGACCAGAGTGAGGGAAAAGCAGCCAACAAGTGCTCAGCATATGTGGGAACTCCTTCAAGACTGTTGGAAAAGCATTCCAGGTGAAGCTGGTTGAGAGAATACCAAGAGTGTGCAAAGCTGTCATCAAATGGTGGCTATTTTGAAGAATCTAAAATCTAAAATATATTTAGATTTGTTAAACACTTTTTTGGTTACTACATGATTACATATGCGTTATTTCATAGTTTTGATGTCTTCACTATTAGAAAATAGTAAGAAAATAAAGAAAGAAAAACCCTGGAATGAGTAGGTGTGTCCAAACTTTTGACTGGTACTGTATATGCACTTTATAAACTATATATGAAGATAAAACAAGACTGATAATAACCATCATAGGAGATACAGTATGTCTCAGTTACTGGGATCACTAGTCTGGTGGTATATTATAACATAGGAGATACAGTATGTTTATCAGTTACTGGGATCACCAGTCTGGTGGTATATTATATCATAGGAGATACAGTATATAGTTAGAAGACTCTAAAAGCTACTGGTTCAGTTTAATAATTGCACGTGATGGTTTGATAAATACTGTCTACAATCAGCCTGGAAGTCTAGAGACAGAAATTGTTGAAAGGTAAATATATGTATGCCATCCACAATAAAGGCAATAGGTCAATAAATGATTATTATAACAATGTTATAAGCATTTCAATATTGCTATTAACAGATTGATAAATAACATGCCAAAATACCAAAGTCAACATCGTAGCCACGCAGTAGGGCATTTAAAACGTGTTCAAACCTGCAGGGGCAGAGTGGGGTAGTTGGGGTCTAACCTGCAGGGCAGAGTGGGGTAGTTAGGGTCTAACCTGCAGGGCAGAGTGGGGTAGTTAGGGTCTAACCTGCAGGGGCAGAGTGGGGTAGTTGGGGTCTAACCTGCAGGGCAGAGTGGGGTAGTTGGGGTCTAACCTGCAGGGGCATAGTGGGGTAGTTGGGGTCTAACCTGCAGGGCAGAGTGGGGTAGTTGGGGTCTAACCTACAGGGCAGAGTGGGGTAGTTGGGGTCTAACCTGCAGGGCAGAGTGGGGTAGTTGGGGTCTAACCTGCAGGGCAGAGTGGGGTAGTTGGGGTCTAACCTGCAGGGCAGAGTGGGGTAGTTGGGGTCTAACCTGCAGGGCAGAGTGGGGTAGTTGGGGTCTAACCTGCAGGGCAGAGTGGGGTAGTTGGGGTCTAACCTGCAGGGCAGAGTGGGGTAGTTGGGGTCTAACCTGCAGGGCAGAGTGGGGTAGTTGGGGTCTAACCTGCAGGGCAGAGTGGGGTAGTTGGGGTCTAACCTGCAGGGCAGAGTGGGGTAGTTGGGGTCTAACCTACAGGGCAGAGTGGGGTAGTTGGGGTCTAACCTGCAGGGCAGAGTGGGGTAGTTGGGGTCTAACCTGCAGGGGCAGAGTGGGGTAGTTGGGGTCTAACCTGCAGGGCAGAGTGGGGTAGTTGGGGTCTAACCTGCAGGGCAGAGTGGGGTAGTTGGGGTCTAACCTGCAGGGCAGAGTGGGGTAGTTGGGGTCTAACCTGCAGGGCAGAGTGGGGTAGTTGGGGTCTAACCTACAGGGCAGAGTGGGGTAGTTGGGGTCTAACCTGCAGGGCAGAGTGGGGTAGTTGGGGTCTAACCTGCAGGGGCAGAGTGGGGTAGTTGGGGTCTAACCTGCAGGGCAGAGTGGGGTAGTTGGGGTCTAACCTGCAGGGCAGAGTGGGGTAGTTGGGGTCTAACCTGCAGGGCAGAGTGGGGTAGTTGGGGTCTAACCTGCAGGGCAGAGTGGGGTAGTTGGGGTCTAACCTGCAGGGCAGAGTGGGGTAGTTGGGGTCTAACCTGCAGGGCAGAGTGGGGTAGTTGGGGTCTAACCTGCAGGGCAGAGTGGGGTAGTTGGGGTCTAACCTACAGGGCAGAGTGGGGTAGTTGGGGTCTAACCTACAGGGGCAGAGTGGGGTAGTTGGGGTCTAACCTGCAGGGCAGAGTGGGGTAGTTGAGGTCTAACCTGCAGGGGCAGAGTGGGGTAGTTGGGGTCTAACCTGCAGGGCAGAGTGGGGTAGTTGGGGTCTAACCTACAGGGGCAGAGTGGGGTAGTTGGGGTCTAACCTGCAGGGCAGAGTGGGGTAGTTGGGGTCTAACCTGCAGGGGCAGAGTGGGGTAGTTGGGGTCTAACCTACAGGGCAGAGTGGGGTAGTTGGGGTCTAACCTACAGGGCAGAGTGGGGTAGTTGGGGTCTAACCTGCAGGGGCAGAGTGGGGTAGTTGGGGTCTAACCTGCAGGGCAGAGTGGGGTAGTTGGGGTCTAACCTGCAGGGCAGAGTGGGGTAGTTGGGGTCTAACCTGCAGGGCAGAGTGGGGTAGTTGGGGTCTAACCTGCAGGGCAGAGTGGGGTAGTTGGGGTCTAACCTGCAGGGCAGAGTGGGGTAGTTGGGGTCTAACCTGCAGGGCAGAGTGGGGTAGTTGGGGTCTAACCTGCAGGGCAGAGTGGGGTAGTTGGGGTCTAACCTACAGGGCAGAGTGGGGTAGTTGGGGTCTAACCTGCAGGGCAGAGTGGGGTAGTTGGGGTCTAACCTGCAGGGGCAGAGTGGGGTAGTTGGGGTCTAACCTGCAGGGGCAGAGTGGGGTAGTTGGGGTCTAACCTGCAGGGCAGAGTGGGGTAGTTGGGGTCTAACCTGCAGGGCAGAGTGGGGTAGTTGGGGTCTAACCTGCAGGGCAGAGTGGGGTAGTTGGGGTCTAACCTGCAGGGCAGAGTGGGGTAGTTGGGGTCTAACCTGCAGGGCAGAGTGGGGTAGTTGGGGTCTAACCTGCAGGGCAGAGTGGGGTAGTTGGGGTCTAACCTACAGGGCAGAGTGGGGTAGTTGGGGTCTAACCTGCAGGGGCAGAGTGGGGTAGTTGGGGTCTAACCTACAGGGCAGAGTGGGGTAGTTGGGGTCTAACCTACAGGGCAGAGTGGGGTAGTTGGGGTCTAACCTGCAGGGGCAGAGTGGGGTAGTTGGGGTCTAACCTGCAGGGCAGAGTGGGGTAGTTGGGGTCTAACCTGCAGGGCAGAGTGGGGTAGTTGGGGTCTAACCTGCAGGGCAGAGTGGGGTAGTTGGGGTCTAACCTGCAGGGCAGAGTGGGGTAGTTGGGGTCTAACCTGCAGGGCAGAGTGGGGTAGTTGGGGTCTAACCTGCAGGGCAGAGTGGGGTAGTTGGGGTCTAACCTGCAGGGCAGAGTGGGGTAGTTGGGGTCTAACCTACAGGGCAGAGTGGGGTAGTTGGGGTCTAACCTGCAGGGCAGAGTGGGGTAGTTGGGGTCTAACCTGCAGGGGCAGAGTGGGGTAGTTGGGGTCTAACCTGCAGGGCAGAGTGGGGTAGTTGGGGTCTAACCTGCAGGGCAGAGTGGGGTAGTTGGGGTCTAACCTGCAGGGCAGAGTGGGGTAGTTGGGGTCTAACCTGCAGGGCAGAGTGGGGTAGTTGGGGTCTAACCTGCAGGGCAGAGTGGGGTAGTTGGGGTCTAACCTGCAGGGCAGAGTGGGGTAGTTGGGGTCTAACCTGCAGGGCAGAGTGGGGTAGTTGGGGTCTAACCTACAGGGCAGAGTGGGGTAGTTGGGGTCTAACCTACAGGGGCAGAGTGGGGTAGTTGGGGTCTAACCTGCAGGGCAGAGTGGGGTAGTTGGGGTCTAACCTGCAGGGGCAGAGTGGGGTAGTTGGGGTCTAACCTACAGGGCAGAGTGGGGTAGTTGGGGTCTAACCTACAGGGCAGAGTGGGGTAGTTGGGGTCTAACCTGCAGGGGCAGAGTGGGGTAGTTGGGGTCTAACCTGCAGGGCAGAGTGGGGTAGTTGGGGTCTAACCTGCAGGGCAGAGTGGGGTAGTTGGGGTCTAACCTGCAGGGCAGAGTGGGGTAGTTGGGGTCTAACCTGCAGCGGCAGAGTGGGGTAGTTGGGGTCTAATCTGCAGGGCAGAGTGGGGTAGTTGGGGTCTAACCTACAGGGCAGAGTGGGGTAGTTGGGGTCTAACCTGCAGGGGCAGAGTGGGGTAGTTGGGGTCTAACCTGCAGGGCAGAGTGGGGTAGTTGGGGTCTAACCTGCAGGGCAGAGTGGGGTAGTTGGGGTCTAACCTGCAGGGCAGAGTGGGGTAGTTGGGGTCTAACCTACAGGGCAGAGTGGGGTAGTTGGGGTCTAACCTACAGGGCAGAGTGGGGTAGTTGGGGTCTAACCTGCAGGGGCAGAGTGGGGTAGTTGGGGTCTAACCTGCAGGGCAGAGTGGGGTAGTTGGGGTCTAACCTGCAGGGCAGAGTGGGGTAGTTGGGGTCTAACCTGCAGGGCAGAGTGGGGTAGTTGGGGTCTAACCTGCAGGGCAGAGTGGGGTAGTTGGGGTCTAACCTGCAGGGCAGAGTGGGGTAGTTGGGGTCTAACCTGCAGGGCAGAGTGGGGTAGTTGGGGTCTAACCTGCAGGGCAGAGTGGGGTAGTTGGGGTCTAACCTACAGGGCAGAGTGGGGTAGTTGGGGTCTAACCTGCAGGGCAGAGTGGGGTAGTTGGGGTCTAACCTGCAGGGGCAGAGTGGGGTAGTTGGGGTCTAACCTGCAGGGCAGAGTGGGGTAGTTGGGGTCTAACCTGCAGGGCAGAGTGGGGTAGTTGGGGTCTAACCTGCAGGGCAGAGTGGGGTAGTTGGGGTCTAACCTGCAGGGCAGAGTGGGGTAGTTGGGGTCTAACCTGCAGGGCAGAGTGGGGTAGTTGGGGTCTAACCTGCAGGGCAGAGTGGGGTAGTTGGGGTCTAACCTGCAGGGCAGAGTGGGGTAGTTGGGGTCTAACCTACAGGGCAGAGTGGGGTAGTTGGGGTCTAACCTACAGGGGCAGAGTGGGGTAGTTGGGGTCTAACCTGCAGGGCAGAGTGGGGTAGTTGGGGTCTAACCTGCAGGGGCAGAGTGGGGTAGTTGGGGTCTAACCTACAGGGCAGAGTGGGGTAGTTGGGGTCTAACCTACAGGGCAGAGTGGGGTAGTTGGGGTCTAACCTGCAGGGGCAGAGTGGGGTAGTTGGGGTCTAACCTGCAGGGCAGAGTGGGGTAGTTGGGGTCTAACCTGCAGGGCAGAGTGGGGTAGTTGGGGTCTAACCTGCAGGGCAGAGTGGGGTAGTTGGGGTCTAACCTGCAGCGGCAGAGTGGGGTAGTTGGGGTCTAATCTGCAGGGCAGAGTGGGGTAGTTGGGGTCTAACCTACAGGGCAGAGTGGGGTAGTTGGGGTCTAACCTGCAGGGGCAGAGTGGGGTAGTTGGGGTCTAACCTGCAGGGCAGAGTGGGGTAGTTGGGGTCTAACCTGCAGGGCAGAGTGGGGTAGTTGGGGTCTAACCTGCAGGGCAGAGTGGGGTAGTTGGGGTCTAACCTGCAGGGGCAGAGTGGGGTAGTTGGGGTCTAATCTGCAGGGCAGAGTGGGGTAGTTGGGGTCTAACCTGCAGGGCAGAGTGGGGTCTAACCTGCAGGGCAGAGTGGGGTAGTTGGGGTCTAACCTGCAGGGTAGAGTGGGGTAGTTGGGGTCTAACCTGCAGGGCAGAGTGGGGTAGTTGGGGTCTAACCTGCAGGGCAGAGTGGGGTAGTTGGGGTCTAACCTGCAGGGCAGAGTGGGGTAGTTGGGGTCTAACCTACAGGGGCAGAGTGGGGTAGTTGGGGTCTAACCTGCAGGGCAGAGTGGGGTAGTTGGGGTCTAACCTGCAGGGCAGAGTGGGGTAGTTGGGGTCTAACCTACAGGGGCAGAGTGGGGTAGTTGGGGTCTAACCTGCAGGGCAGAGTGGGGTAGTTGGGGTCTAACCTGCAGGGCAGAGTGGGGTAGTTGGGGTCTAACCTACAGGGCAGAGTGGGGTAGTTGGGGTCTAACCTGCAGGGCAGAGTGGGGTAGTTGGGGTCTAACCTGCAGGGCAGAGTGGGGTAGTTGGGGTCTAACCTACAGGGCAGAGTGGGGTAGTTGGGGTCTAACCTGCAGGGCAGAGTGGGGTAGTTGGGGTCTAACCTGCAGGGCAGAGTGGGGTAGTTGGGGTCTAACCTACAGGGGTAGTTGGGGTCTAACCTGCAGGGCAGAGTGGGGTAGTTGGGGTCTAACCTGCAGGGCAGAGTGGGGTAGTTGGGGTCTAACCTACAGGGCAGAGTGGGGTAGTTGGGGTCTAACCTGCAGGGCAGAGTGGGGTAGTTGGGGTCTAACCTGCAGGGCAGAGTGGGGTAGTTGGGGTCTAACCTACAGGGCAGAGTGGGGTAGTTGGGGTCTAACCTGCAGGGCAGAGTGGGGTAGTTGGGGTCTAACCTACAGGGGTAGTTGGGGTCTAACCTGCAGGGCAGAGTGGGGTAGTTGGGGTCTAACCTGCAGGGCAGAGTGGGGTAGTTGGGGTCTAACCTACAGGGGCAGAGTGGGGTAGTTGGGGTCTAACCAGGGGCAGAGTGGGGTAGTTGGGGTCTAACCTACAGGGGCAGAGTGGGGTAGTTGGGGTCTAACCTGCAGGGCAGAGTGGGGTAGTTGGGGTCTAACCTGCAGGGCAGAGTGGGGTAGTTGGGGTCTAACCTGCAGGGCAGAGTGGGGTAGTTGGGGTCTAACCTGCAGGGCAGAGTGGGGTAGTTGGGGTCTAACCTGCAGGGCAGAGTGGGGTAGTTGGGGTCTAACCTACAGGGCAGAGTGGGGTAGTTGGGGTCTAACCTGCAGGGCAGAGTGGGGTAGTTGGGGTCTAACCTGCAGGGCAGAGTGGGGTAGTTGGGGTCTAACCTACAGGGGTAGTTGGGGTCTAACCTGCAGGGCAGAGTGGGGTAGTTGGGGTCTAACCTGCAGGGCAGAGTGGGGTAGTTGGGGTCTAACCTACAGGGGCAGAGTGGGGTAGTTGGGGTCTAACCTACAGGGGCAGAGTGGGGTAGTTGGGGTCTAACCTGCAGGGCAGAGTGGGGTAGTTGGGGTCTAACCTGCAGGGCAGAGTGGGGTAGTTGGGGTCTAACCTACAGGGCAGAGTGGGGTAGTTGGGGTCTAACCTGCAGGGCAGAGTGGGGTAGTTGGGGTCTAACCTGCAGGGCAGAGTGGGGTAGTTGGGGTCTAACCTACAGGGCAGAGTGGGGTAGTTGGGGTCTAACCTACAGGGGCAGAGTGGGGTAGTTGGGGTCTAACCTGCAGGGGCAGAGTGGGGTAGTTGGGGTCTAACCTACAGGGGTAGAGTGGGGTAGTTGGGGTCTAACCTGCAGGGCAGAGTGGGGTAGTTGGGGTCTAACCTGCAGGGCAGAGTGGGGTAGTTGGGGTCTAACCTACAGGGGCAGAGTGGGGTAGTTGGGGTCTAACCCACAGGGGCAGAGTGGGGTAGTTGGGGTCTAACCTGCAGGGCAGAGTGGGGTAGTTGGGGTCTAACCTGCAGGGCAGAGTGGGGTAGTTGGGGTCTAACCTACAGGGGCAGAGTGGGGTAGTTGGGGTCTAACCTGCAGGGCAGAGTGGGGTAGTTGGGGTCTAACCTGCAGGGCAGAGTGGGGTAGTTGGGGTCTAACCTACAGGGGCAGAGTGGGGTAGTTGGGGTCTAACCTGCAGGGCAGAGTGGGGTAGTTGGGGTCTAACCTGCAGGGCAGAGTGGGGTAGTTGGGGTCTAACCTACAGGGCAGAGTGGGGTAGTTGGGGTCTAACCTGCAGGGCAGAGTGGGGTAGTTGGGGTCTAACCTGCAGGGCAGAGTGGGGTAGTTGGGGTCTAACCTACAGGGCAGAGTGGGGTAGTTGGGGTCTAACCTGCAGGGCAGAGTGGGGTAGTTGGGGTCTAACCTGCAGGGCAGAGTGGGGTAGTTGGGGTCTAACCTACAGGGGTAGTTGGGGTCTAACCTGCAGGGCAGAGTGGGGTAGTTGGGGTCTAACCTGCAGGGCAGAGTGGGGTAGTTGGGGTCTAACCTACAGGGCAGAGTGGGGTAGTTGGGGTCTAACCTGCAGGGCAGAGTGGGGTAGTTGGGGTCTAACCTGCAGGGCAGAGTGGGGTAGTTGGGGTCTAACCTACAGGGCAGAGTGGGGTAGTTGGGGTCTAACCTGCAGGGCAGAGTGGGGTAGTTGGGGTCTAACCTACAGGGGTAGTTGGGGTCTAACCTGCAGGGCAGAGTGGGGTAGTTGGGGTCTAACCTGCAGGGCAGAGTGGGGTAGTTGGGGTCTAACCTACAGGGGCAGAGTGGGGTAGTTGGGGTCTAACCAGGGGCAGAGTGGGGTAGTTGGGGTCTAACCTACAGGGGCAGAGTGGGGTAGTTGGGGTCTAACCTGCAGGGCAGAGTGGGGTAGTTGGGGTCTAACCTGCAGGGCAGAGTGGGGTAGTTGGGGTCTAACCTGCAGGGCAGAGTGGGGTAGTTGGGGTCTAACCTGCAGGGCAGAGTGGGGTAGTTGGGGTCTAACCTGCAGGGCAGAGTGGGGTAGTTGGGGTCTAACCTACAGGGCAGAGTGGGGTAGTTGGGGTCTAACCTGCAGGGCAGAGTGGGGTAGTTGGGGTCTAACCTGCAGGGCAGAGTGGGGTAGTTGGGGTCTAACCTACAGGGGTAGTTGGGGTCTAACCTGCAGGGCAGAGTGGGGTAGTTGGGGTCTAACCTGCAGGGCAGAGTGGGGTAGTTGGGGTCTAACCTACAGGGGCAGAGTGGGGTAGTTGGGGTCTAACCTACAGGGGCAGAGTGGGGTAGTTGGGGTCTAACCTGCAGGGCAGAGTGGGGTAGTTGGGGTCTAACCTGCAGGGCAGAGTGGGGTAGTTGGGGTCTAACCTACAGGGCAGAGTGGGGTAGTTGGGGTCTAACCTGCAGGGCAGAGTGGGGTAGTTGGGGTCTAACCTGCAGGGCAGAGTGGGGTAGTTGGGGTCTAACCTACAGGGCAGAGTGGGGTAGTTGGGGTCTAACCTACAGGGGCAGAGTGGGGTAGTTGGGGTCTAACCTGCAGGGGCAGAGTGGGGTAGTTGGGGTCTAACCTACAGGGGTAGAGTGGGGTAGTTGGGGTCTAACCTGCAGGGCAGAGTGGGGTAGTTGGGGTCTAACCTGCAGGGCAGAGTGGGGTAGTTGGGGTCTAACCTACAGGGGCAGAGTGGGGTAGTTGGGGTCTAACCCACAGGGGCAGAGTGGGGTAGTTGGGGTCTAACCCGCAGGGGCAGAGTGGGGTAGTTGGGGTCTAACCTACAGGGCAGAGTGGGGTAGTTGGGGTCTAACCTACAGGGCAGAGTGGGGTAGTTGGGGTCTAACCTACAGGGGAAGAGTGGGGTAGTTGGGGTCTAACCTACAGGGGAAGAGTGGGGTAGTTGGGGTCTAACCTGCAGGGGCAGAGTGGGGTAGTTGGGGTCTAACCTGCAGGGGCAGAGTGGGGTAGTTGGGGTCTAACCTACAGGGGCAGAGTGGGGTAGTTGGGGTCTAACCTACAGGGGCAGAGTGGGGTAGTTGGGGTCTAACCTGCAGGGGCAGAGTGGGGTAGTTGGGGTCTAACCTACAGGGGCAGAGTGGGGTAGTTGGGGTCTAACCTACAGGGGTAGAGTGGGGTAGTTGGGGTCTAACCTGCAGGGGCAGAGTGGGGTAGTTAGGGTCTAACCTACAGGGGCAGAGTGGGGTAGTTGGGGTCTAACCTACAGGGGCAGAGTGGGGTAGTTGGGGTCTAACCTACAGGGGTAGAGTGGGGTAGTTGGGGTCTAACCTGCAGGGCAGAGTGGGGTAGTTGGGGTCTAACCTGCAGGGGCAGAGTGGGGTAGTTGGGGTCTAACCTACAGGGGCAGAGTGGGGTAGTTGGGGTCTAACCTACAGGGGCAGAGTGGGGTAGTTGGGGTCTAACCTACAGGGCAGAGTGGGGTAGTTGGGGTCTAACCTGTAGGACAGAGTGGGGTAGTTAGGGTCTAACCTACAGGGGCAGAGTGGGGTAGTTGGGGTCTAACCTGCAGGGGCAGAGTGGGGTAGTTGGGGTCTAACCTACAGGGGCAGAGTGGGGTAGTTGGGGTCTAACCTGCAGGGGCAGAGTGGGGTAGTTGGGGTCTAACCTACAGGGCAGAGTGGGGTAGTTGGGGTCTAACCTGCACTACATTAATAGATTATTATTAAAGTCCAGAGGTCTTCTCTCTGTCATGGCTTATCTGTCTGTGAGGTGTCTTCTGCTACATTCTATGGCCTGGTCCAAAAACACGCCCTAGCGCCTTCTCCTAGCCCCTTGTCTCCTAGCACATAATCTCTTAGTCCCTAGTCTCCTAGTCCCTTCTAGTTCTTACCTCGTTGTTGTGTGGAGTTCTGGAGGAATCTGATAGCTGGGTAAGAAGCAATGATTGGAAGGGTATATGGAAGCCATATCTGATTGATTGGAAGGGTAAATGGAAGCCATATCTGATTGATTGGAAGGGTATATGGAAGCCATATCTGATTGATTGGAAGGGTAAATGGAAGCCATATCTGATTGATTGGAAGGGTAAATGGAAGCCATATCTGATTGATTGGAAGAGTATATGGAAGCCATATCTGATTGATTGGAAGAGTATATGGAAGCCATATCTGATTGATTGGAAGGGTATATGGAAGCCATATCTGATTGATTGGAAGGGTATATGGAAGCCATATCTGATTGATTGGAAGGGTATATGGAAGCCATATCTGATTGATTGGAAGGGTAAATGGAAGCCATATCTGATTGATTGGAAGGGTAAATGGAAGCCATATCTGATTGATTGGAAGGGTATATGGAAGCCATATCTGATTGATTGGAAGGGTAAATTGAAGCCATATCTGATTGATTGGAAGGGTAAATGGAAGCCATATCTGATTGATTGGAAGGGTATATGGAAGCCATATCTGATTGATTGGAAGGGTATATGGAAGCCATATCTGATTGATTGGAAGGGTAAATGGAAGCCATATCTGATTGATTGGAAGGGTAAATGGAAGTCATATCTGATTGATTGTAAAGGTATATGGAAGCCATATCCGATTGATTGGAAGGGTATATGGAAGCCATATCTGATTGATTGGAAGGGTATATGGAAGCCATATCTGATTGATTGGAAGGGTATATGGAAGCCATATCTGATTGATTGGAAGGGTAAATGGAAGCCATATCTGATTTATTGGAAGGGTAAATGGAAGCCATATCTGATTGATTGGAAGGGTAAATGGAAGCCATATCGGATTTATTGGAAGGGTAAATGGAAGCCATATCTGATTGATTGGAAGGGTAAATGGAAGCCATATCGGATTTATTGGAAGGGTAAATGGAAGCCATATCTGATTGATTGGAAGGGTAAATGGAAGCCATATCTGATTTATTGGAAGGGTAAATGGAAGCCATATCTGATTGATTGGAAGGGTATATGGAAGCCATATCTGATTTATTGGAAGGGTATATGGAAGCCATATCTGATTGATTGTAAAGGTATATGGAAGCCATATCTGATTGATTGGAAGGGTATATGGAAGCCATATCTGATTGATTGGAAGGGTATATGGAAGCCATATCGGATTGATTGTAAAGGTATATGGAAGCCATATCTGATTGATTGGAAGGGTAAATGGAAGCCGTCACACCATCTGGTTCCTTCAGGTCTGTGCTAACTGCTAACCAGGTAAGAGGCTAGGGGCTGTTTCTGGACCTCTTCCCATTGATTTATCCTGCAATAAATGTTGTTCAATTGGTAGTATGCCAGTTTATCTCCTTCAAATGCCTCTAATCTAATTGCAACAGTAAAAGTAATCAGATTACTTTACTGTGTTTGAGTAATCCAATAATTACCATTTTGGACAGGTACATTTTAAAAGTAACCTACCCAACCCTGATTGTGCTACATTATCTGGCCTAGTCCAGAAAGAAGCCCTAGTCCTTTATCCTAGTCCCTTTTCCCCTAGTCCCATGTATCCTAGTCCCTTTTATTCCCTAACTCGTTGTTGTGTGCAGATCTAAAGGAATCACATAGCTGGCCGTAAGAAGCAATGATTGGAAGGATATATTTGTTATATGGAAGCCATATCTGATTGATTGAAAGGATATATGGAAGCTGTCACACCTAGCTGATTCCTTCATGTCTGTGCTGACCAGGTGACAGAGGCTAGGGGTTGTTTCTGGACATTAGCCTCTCTTACCCTGGCCTATAGGTCAAAGGTTAAAGGTCAGGTTGGCATTCAGCATGCATAAGGAGGGGGCTTCTCGAAGCCGGAGGGCCCGTAGACGGGGCCAGGGTAGAGGGAAGGGGCGTTGGGTGTTAGCATGTAACCCTGACCAGGGTCCTGGGAGCCAGTCTGGAAGGTGGGCTGGCTGGGGGCCTGGGAGGAAGGCTGGCTCTGGCTCTCCTCTGACGGAGAGGAGGGGGTCAGGGTCATCTCCAGGCCGGGCTGGGGGGTGGAGGGGGCCTGGTAACTGCTGTGGTGCTGAGAAAGACAGAGAGGAGAGAAGAGAGAGACAACAGAGGAGAGAGACCGAGGTCGAGAGAGAGACAAAGAGAGAAGAGAGCGAGGAGAGAGACAACAGAGAGGAGACATTCATATCACTGGATGACGAGAAGCTTTGGAAATACTATTGTAGTTGGGGTCTAACCTGCAGGGGCAGAGTGGGGTAGTTGGGTTATTTTTTACCTGCATGGGCAAAGCGGGGTAGTTGGGGTAGGCGGGCAGGGCCTGTCCGTTGGGGCAGAAGCCAGCGTAGGTCACCACGTGCTGAGTGGGGTTATACATGATGTGGGGGGGTGGGGTGGGACTGGGGGACATCTGGGGGGCAGGAGCCTGAGATAGAGGGAGACAGAAGGGGGGAAGGGAGGGGGAGGAAGACAGAAGGAGGAAAGGGGGGAAGGGAGGGGGAGGAAGACGGAAGGGGGGAAGGGAGGGGGAGGGAGACAGGAGGGAAGGGAGGGGGAGGTAGACAGAAGGGGGGAAGGGAGGGGGAGGAAGACAGAAGGAGAAGAGGGAAGGGGGGAAGGGAGGGGGAGGGAGACGGAAGGAGGAAAGGGGAGATGGAGAGAGAAGGAGGGAGAGAGAGGAGAGGGAAGGGGGAGAGAGAGGAGATGGAAGGGGGAGAGAGAGGAGAGGGAAGGGGGAGAGAGAGGAGAAAGAGGGGAGGGAAGGGAGAAGAGGGGAGAAAGAGGGGAAGGAAGGGGGGAGAAATAGGGAGGGGAGGGGAGAGGGGGGAGAGGGAGAGGGAAGGGGGGGAGGGGAGAGGGAAGGGGGGGAGAGCGATGGAGGGAGGGAGAGAGAGGGGAGGGGGGAGGGAGAGGGGAGGGAGAAAGAAAGAGAGAGGGAAGGGGGGAGGGGGAGGGAGAGAAGGGGAAGGGTGGAAGGGAGAGGGGAGGAGGGAGAGAGGGAAGGGAAGAGGGGAGGGAAGGGGGAGAGCGAGGAGAAAGAGGGGAGGGAAGGGAGAAGAGGGGAGGGAAGGGGGGAGAAATAGGGAGGGGGGGAGAGGGAAGGGGGGAGAGCGATGGAGGGAGGGAGAGGGAGGGGGGAGGGAGAGGGGAGGGAGAAAGAAAGAGAGAGGGAAGGGGGAGGGGGAAGGGGGGAAGGGAGGAGGGAGAGAGGGAAGGGAAGAGGGGAGGGAAGGGGGAGAGCGAGGAGAAAGAGGGAAAGGAAGGGGGGAGAAATAGGGAGGGGGGGAGAGGGAAGGGGGGAGAGCGATGGATGGAGGGAGGGAGAGAGAGGGGAGGGGAGAAAGAAAGAGAGAGGGAAGGGGGAGGGGGAGGGAGAGAAGGGGAAGGGGGGAAGGGAGAGGGGAGGAGGGAGAGAGAGGGAAGGGAAGAGGGGAGGAAGGGAGAGGAGAGTGGAGGACAAGGAGGGGAGGGAGGGAGAAAGAAAGAGGGAAGAGAAAGAGTGAGAGCGAAGGGGAAGGGGAGAGGGGAGAGAAGGGGGGAGAGGGGAGGGAGGGAATGAGAGAGAGGGGAGGGAGGGAATGAGAGAGAGGGGAGGGAAGGAGGGAGAGAGAGGAATACATATAGTTAGTGTACACAATAACAACTGAAATAGCTACCTAACAAACAGACGTGTGTTCTAGGTTCTGTGTATGGATATTGTGTGTGTGTGTGTGTGTGTGTGTGTGTGTGTGTGTGTGTGTGTGTGTGTGTGTGTGTGTGTGTGTGTGTGTGTGTGTGCGCCTGCCCACCAGGTCCTTGTAAGCCCCCAGTATAGCAGCTGTGATGATTCCCAGGAACAGGCCCATTATGTTGAGCACCACACAGACCCACAGCAGACGATGGAGATGGACCACATCCCAGCAGCTACTCACCCCCGTGAACTCATAGTACTGGGTATGGTAGTCTGGACTGGAGGAGAGAGGAGACGGAGTGAACTCATAGTACTGGGTATGGTATCCTGGACTGGAGGAGAGAGGAGACAGAGTGAACTCATAGTACTGGGTATGGTAGTCTGGACTGGAGGGAGAGAGAGGAGACAGAGTGAACTCATAGTACTGGGTATGGTAGTCTGGACTGGAGGAGGAGAGAGGAGACAGAGTGAACTCATAGTACTGGGTATGGTATCCTGGACTGGAGGAGAGAGGAGACGGAGTGAACTCATAGTACTGGGTATGGTATCCTGGACTGGAGGAGAGAGGAGACGGAGTGAACTCATAGTACTGGGTATGGTAGTCTGGACTGGAGGAGGAGAGAGAGGAGACAGAGTGAACTCATAGTACTGTGTATGGTAGTCTGGACTGGAGGAGGAGAGAGGAGACAGAGTGAACTCATAGTACTGGGTATGGTATCCTGGACTGGAGGAGAGAGGAGACGGAGTGAACTCATAGTACTGGGTATGGTAGTCTGGACTGGAGGAGGAGAGAGAGGAGACAGAGTGAACTCATAGTACTGTGTATGGTAGTCTGGACTGGAGGAGGAGAGAGGAGACAGAGTGAACTCATAGTACTGGGTATGGTAGTCTGGACTGGAGGGAGAGAGAGGAGACAGAGTGAACTCATAGTACTGGGTATGGTAGTCTGGACTGGAGGGAGAGAGAGGAGACAACAGACAGTCACACACACACCTCCGCGCTTGAACGCAAACACATGAACACACACACACACACACACACACACACACACACACACACACACACACACACACACACACACACACACACACACACACACACACACACACACACACAGGTGTTTTTTCTTACCTCTCACAGCTGTACAGGTCACAGCAGTAGCAGGTGTTGCTCTTCATTCTCACTTTACACTCACTGTTGAATGATCTGCACTTTACCTGCAGACAGACAGACAGACACAGAGACAGAGACATTGCTATGGCAGCAAATAACAGAATATGTAACTGTCAGTAGATGGCGCCAGAGAGCCCGAGAAAAACCCCAACCAGCCAACCCGTCCCTTAAGGCTGCAGGTAACCTGTAAACGCCCATAACCCCTAACTATGTATTATCTCAGACTCTAAAGCTAGATCTACCCCCCCATAACCCCTAACTATGTATTATCTCAGACTCTAAAGCTAGATCTACCCCCCATAACCCCTAACTATGTATTCTCAGACTCTATGCTCCCCCATAACCCCTAACTATGTATTCTCAGGCTCTATGCTCCCCCATAACCCCTAACTATGTATTATCTCAGACTAAAGATAGATCTACGCCCCCCCCCCTCCACTATTAAAGGAATAGGGTGTTATTTCAGACACAGGCTCAATCTCCATGGTAACACTGTGAACACGCTGTACTGAGTGGGAAGGGAAAGATCTGCCCCACGACTTTTACTAACTCTGTAAAGACTTCATCTAGCTTTAATGAATTCTGAAAGCCATGAGCAAGTCATTCAACGATTTTTACACACAGTAAACTTAGGAAGGATGTGAGTAAGTCGCTCTGGATAAGAGCGTCTGCTAAATGACTTAAATGTAAATGTAAATGTGAGTGCGTGGTGAAGGTGTGTGTGGGTGGGTGGGTGGGTGGGTGGGTGGGTGGGTGGGTGGGTGTGTGGGTGGGTGTTCTGATTCACCTCAGTATAATAGTTGTCGTAGGCGTACCCTGATCCACTGGCGTAGAACTCACACCTGTCCTCCAACAGCGGCCTCCTGTCCTGAGAGAGGAAACAGAGAGGAGATTCAAGTTGAAACTGACAGCATTTTAACAACATGAAATCTTATTAAAATGTGTTCATATATACACCCCCAGGAAGAATATGAATAGTTTTTTGACAAGCGAGCCATTAGATATGGTCATTTTGACGTTTTCATAAATTCTTAGAATGTTTGGGAATTACGTAGAGTAAGGCATATGTGAAAACTCTATAGCAATATATAGTGTGAAAATTCTATAGCAATATATAGTGGGGAAATGGCTGTGCGTTTGGACAATTAATAGACACTGCAGGAAATAAAACCTAATAAAAGACCGGAGTCTACGCAGACTGGTCGGTGCGCTATAGCCAATCAGAGCTACAGTGGTCATACTACAGTAGGCCTTTAGTTTGTGTGTCGGGGGCTAGGGTCAGTCTGTTATATCTGGAGTATTTCTCCTGTTTATCTGGTGTCCTGTGTGAATTTAAGTATGCTCCCTCTAACTCTCTCTCTTTTCTCTCTTCTCTCGGAGGACCTGAGCCCTAGGACCATGCCTCAGGACTACCTGGCCTGATGACTCCTTGCTGTCCCCAGTCCACCTGGTCGTGCTGCTGCTCCAGTTCCAACTGTTCTGCCTGCGGCTATGGAACCCTGACCTGTTCACCGGACGTGCTACCTTGTCCCGGACCTGCTTTTTTCGACTCTCTCTCTCTACCTCACCTGCTGTCTCGAACTCTGAATGATCGGCTATGAAAAGCCAAATGTCATTTACTGCTGAGGTGCTGACCTGTTGCACCCTCTACAACCACTGTGATTATTATTATTTGAACCTGCTGGTCGTCTATGAACGTTTGAACATCTTGGCCATGTTCTGTTATAATCTCCACCCGGCACAGCCAGAAGAGGACTGGCCACCCTTCATAGCCTGGTTCCTCTCTAGGTTTCTTCCAAGGTTCCTGCCTTTCTAGGGAGTTTTTCCTAGCCACCGTGCTTCTACATCTGCATTGCTTGCTGTTTGGGGTTTTAGGCTGGGTTTCTGTACAGCACTTTGTGACATTGGCTGATGTAAATCAGGTATCTGTTTTTTATTTTCAATACATTTTCTAAAAAAATCTAAAAACATGTTTTGCTTTGTCATTATGGGGTATTGTGTAAATTGTTGAGGATTTGTTTTTATTTATTTAATCATTTTCAACAAAATGTGGAAAATGTCAAGGGGTCTGAATACGTTCTGAAGGGACTATAGGTGTATGTTGTGGCTTTTTGCAAATGCGTTTTAATAATCTAAAGTGGCGCTGTTGCAACTGATGACAGGTCCTACTGCCTGTAAACACACAGTCCAGTTCATAGTGAATGATGACAGGTCCTACTGCCTGTAAACACACAGTCCAGTTCATAGTGAATGATGGCAGGTCCTACTGCCTGTAAACACACAGTCCAGTTCATAGTGAATGACGGCAGGTCCTACTGCCTGTAAACACACAGTCCAGTTCAAAGTGAATGATGGCAGGTCCTACTGCCTGTAAACACATAGTCCAGTTCATAGTGAATGATGGCAGGTCCTACTGCCTGTAAACACACACTCCAGTTCATAGTGAATGATGGCAGGTCCTACTGCCTGTAAACACACAGTCCAGTTCATAGTGAATGATGGCAGGTCCTACTGCCTGTAAACACACAGTCCAGTTCATAGTGAATGATGGCAGGTCAAACTGCCTGTAAAAAAATTCTCCCCAATTTCGTGGTATCCAATTTGTAGTTACAGTCTTGTCTCATCGCTGCAACCGTACGGACTCGGGAGAGGCGAAGGTCAAGAGCCGTGTGTCCCCCGAAACACAACCCAACCAAGCCGCACTGCTTCTTGAAACAATGCCCACTTAACCCGGAAGCCAGCCGCACCAATGTGTCGGAGGAAACACCGTGCACCTGGTGACCGTGTCAGCGTGCACTGCCCCCAGCCCGCCACAGGAGTTGCCAGTGCGCGATGGGTCAAGGACATCCCTGCCGGCCAAACCCTTCCCTAACCCGGACGACGCTGGGCCAATTGTGCGCCCCGTCATGGGATTCCCGGCCGCGGCCGGCTGTGACAGAGCCTGGACTCGAACCCAGAATCTCTAGTGGCACAGCTAGCACTGCGATGCCCATGCCTTAGACCACTGCGCCACTCGGGGGGCCCTGGCAGGCCCTTGTGGCAAATGGCTTGTTTGCATAAATCAATCAACCAATCAAATGTTTTTATAAAGCCCTTTTTACATAAAGATTCAGACCCTTTGCTATGAGACTCCACAGGTGCAGCTCAGGTGCATCCTGTTTCCATTGATCATCCTTGAGATGTTTCTACAACTTGATTGGAGTCCACCTGTGGTAAATTCAATTGATTGGACATGATTTGGAAAGTCACACACCTGTCTATATAAGGTCCCACAGTTGACGGTGCATGTCAGAGCAAAAACCAAGACATGAGGTCGAAGGAATTGTTCGTAGAGCTCCGAGACAGGATTGTGTCGAGGCACAGATCTGGGGGAAGGGTACCAAAAAGTGTCTGCAGCAATGAAGGTCCACAGGAATACAGTGGCCTCCATCATTCTTAAATGGAAGAAGTTTGGAACCGCCAAGACTCTTCCTAGAGCTGGCCGCCCGGCCAAACTGAGCAATCGTTGGAGAAGGGTCTTGGTCAGGGAGGTGACTAGGAACCCGATGGTCACTCTGACAGAGCTCTAGAGTTCCTCTGTGGAGATGGGAGAAGGACAACCATCTCTGTAGCGCTCCACCAATCAGGCCTTTATGGTAGAGTGACTAGACGGAAGCCACTCCTCAGTAGAAGGCACATGACAGCCCGCTTGATGTTTGCCAAAAGGCACCTAAAGACTTTCAGACCATGAGAAACAAGATTCCCTGGTCTGATGAAACCAAGATGATTGAATGCCAAGCGTCATGTCTGGAGGAAACCTGGCACCATCCCTACGGTGAAGCATGGTGGTGGCAGCAGCTGTGGGGAGGTTTTTCAGCGGCAGGGACTGAGAGACTAGTCAGGATCGAGGCAAAGATGAACAAAGCAAAGTACAGAGAGATCCTTGATGAAAACCTGCTCCAGATCGCTCAGGACCTCAGACTGGGGAGAAAGTTCACCTTCCAACAGGACAACGAACCTAAGCACACAGCCAAGACAATGCAGGAGTGGCTTCGGGACAAGTCTCTTAATGTCCTTGAGCGGCCCAGACAGAGCCCGGACTTGAACCCAATCAAACATCTCTAGAGAGGCCTGAAAATAGCTGTGCAGCAACACTCCCCATCCAACCTGACAGAGCTTGAGAGGATCTGCAAAGAAGAATGGGAGAAACTCCCCAAATACAGGTGTTCCAAGCTTGTAGCGTCATACCAAAGAAGACTCAAGGCTGTAATCACTGCCAAAGGTGCTTCAACAAAGTACTGAGATAATGGTCTGAATACTTATGTAAATGTGAAATTTCAACAACAAAAAATGTAATAAAAATTAGCAAAAAGAATTTGTGTTGTCATTATGGGGTATTGTGTGTAGATTTATTAAATTGTTTTTTCCCCCTCATCAGTTTTAGAATAAGGCTGTAACCTAACAAAATGTGGAAAATGTCAAGGTGTCTGAATACTTTCCAAAGGCACTGTAAATGGATTTCTGAAAATATGTCAATACCACAGGAGTGCTCTTACATTTGGGAACTTTACAGTCCTATCGATCAAACAACCATGAAAAGTTAGGCTCTCTCTCCCTCAGTTATGTACATCAACAACAACAAGATCAACAACTAATGCTAGCCAGAGCAAGATGAGCTAAAATCTAACCAAGGAACATTAAATAAACCCTCTCAAACTGTTTCAGCTAGTTGACCGTCATAATTGCACTGATAAACGATGAGGAATTGTAGCCTACTCGTCCTTCTGCAGTTCGCCTGCAACCAAGCACCCAAGCTAACTGGCTATTTTGCTAGCTAGCTACTTCCAAACACAAATGGGAGAACACCTCACTCTGACCATTTTACTCACCCTAGCAGAGCTGGTTAGGCTGTTTACAAGTTGTCTAGAGCGTTCTTGACTATCTATTCCTTCTTTTTTGTTTGCCTACGTTTACTAACACCAGTCATAT
>NC_074671.1:63684354-63731854 GCF_029448725.1 Salvelinus fontinalis
TGATAACTGTGGTGCTAGAGCAGAAAGTTTAGTCAGTTGTTATGGTGATAACTGTAGTAACGTTTTAAATGGCACCCTATTACCTTTGCAGTGCACATCTTTTGACCAGAGTGGGCCCTGCATAGGGAATAGGGTGCCGTTTGGGATGCTGCCAGTGACTCACGGTGATGCCAGGGTAGTATCCAGCGACAGCCACGTTCCCGGTACGGGTGGCAGAGACCAGTCCCACCACCAGAACCACCACAGACAGAGACAACAGGGAGATGGTCACCCATAACGCTGTCCTCCGACGCTTCATATACTGAGCTGGAGAGAGGGGAGGGAGGAGAGAGAGAGAGAGAGAGAGGGAGACGGACCGCGAGAGAGACAGAGAGCGAGGGAGACAGAGAGAGAGAGACGGAGAGAGAGAGACAGAGAAAGAAAGAGAGAGAAAAAGAGACAGAGAGAGAGAGGCAGAGAGAGAGACAGAGAGAGAGAGAGAGTGTGAGAGAGAGAGAAGAAAGGGAGAGAGAGAGAGAGAGAGAGAGAGAGAGAGAGAGAGAGGCAGAGAGAGAGAGAAAGAGAGATACAGAGAGAGAGAGACACAGAGAGAGAGAGAGAGAGAGAGAGAGAGAGAGAGAGAGAGAGAGAGAGAGAGAGAGAGAGAGAGAGAGAGAGAGAGAGAGAGAGAGAGAGAGAGAGGAGAAAGGGAGATGATGAGAAATACCATAATCAACTCTATGCTTATGATGTAGACAAACACACCCCCCACACACACACTTGTCAACAATTTGTCAACAGACTCATCTTTCTTGTCCACATAGTCAGACATTAGATACAGAAAAGCTCAAACAAACTAACAACAACACATAGCCATCCAGACAGTAACAACAACAACAACACATAGCCATCCAGACAGTAACAACAACACATAGCCATCCAGACAGTAACAACAACACATAGCCATCCAGACAGACAGACAGACAGACAGACAGACAGACAGACAGACAGTAACAACAACACATAGCCATCCAGACAGACAGACAGACAGACAGACAGACAGTAACAACAACACATAGCCATCCAGACAGTAACAACAACACATAGCCATCCAGACAGACAGACAGACAGACAGACAGACAGACAGTAACAACAACACATAGCCATCCAGACAGACAGACAGACAGACAGACAGACAGTAACAACAACACATAGCCATCCAGACAGACAGACAGACAGACAGACAGTAACAACAACACATAGCCATCCAGACAGTAACAACAACACATAGCCATCCAGACAGTAACAACAACACATAGCCATCCAGACAGTAACAACAACACATAGCCATCCAGACAGACAGACAGACAGACAGACAGTAACAACAACACATAGCCATCCAGACAGTAACAACAACACATAGCCATCCAGACAGACAGACAGACAGACAGACAGTAACAACAACACATAGCCATCCAGACAGACAGACAGACAGACAGACAGTAACAACAACACATAGCCATCCAGACAGACAGACAGACAGACAGACAGTAACAACAACACATAGCCATCCAGACAGACAGACAGACAGACAGTAACAACAACACATAGCCATCCAGACAGTAACAACAACACATAGCCATCCAGACAGACATACAGACAGTAACAACAACACATAGCCATCCAGACAGTAACAACAACACATAGCCATCCAGACAGACAGACAGACAGACATCCAGACAGTAACAACAACACATAGCCATCCAGACAGTAACAACAACACATAGCCATCCAGACAGACAGACAGACAGACAGACAGACAGTAACAACAACACATAGCCATCCAGACAGTAACAACAACACATAGCCATCCAGACAGACAGACAGTAACAACAACACATAGCCATCCAGACAGTAACAACAACACATAGCCATCCAGACAGACAGACAGACAGACAGACAGTAACAACAACACATAGCCATCCAGACAGTAACAACAACACATAGCCATCCAGACAGACAGACAGACAGACAGACAGACAGTAACAACAACACATAGCCATCCAGACAGTAACAACAACACATAGCCATCCAGACAGACAGACAGTAACAACAACACATAGCCATCCAGACAGACAGACAGTAACAACAACACATAGCCATCCAGACAGTAACAACAACACATAGCCATCCAGACAGACAGACAGCAACAACAACACATAGCCATCCAGACAGACAGACAGGCAGACAGACAGTAGCTCTATCTGCACTTTCCATTTCACACTGTGTGCAATTCTCCCTGCTGTAAACTTTCTGCTGATGATGCAGAGCAAGTTAAATACTTTATCATCTATTGGAGGCTATAAGCTGTGGGTGTCAGCGTTACTGGATCAATTCATTATTTACATGAAATAAGGCAGATGCGGTGGTCAGAAACATTGGGTAATTGAATCATGACTTTACCTGCGGGGTCCAGGACATCTGTTGTTGTTTGTAGTGGAGTTTGTTGTGCCGTTGGCTGCTGCATTCTGCCGTTATTAACGTCTTTAGGGTACTAGAATAACAAACAGCCTAGTAGCCTTTTCAAAGTTGGTTATGGGGTAGCCTATACAGCATAAATCCACAGGCGAATGGACGATACACTCCTCTTCGTCTCTATAGTATCCTGCAAGAGGCAATCCTCTCCGCCACTGTTTTACCGCGTCCTTCCTCCCCAGCGCGCCCTGCCAGGTGACGGTCTCCTCTTCGCGCCAAACTAGGAATCCGTCACATTACCTGTCGCGCGGGACGGGCGGATGGAGATCAATAATAACTCCAATGAAGAAGTGTCGAATCACGTTTAATAAAATGAGTCTCCCAAGTTTTCTCAGTAATGTTTTCGTCACCCAACACCGTCTGACGGTTAGGTTAGTTAGAAGATCCTCTCTCTGCCAACTTCGAGAACCCGACACCCTGTTACGAAAGATGCGCTGCAGCCACAGGACAAAGAAATATACCGCGTCGTTCTCACAATCGCCAGAGCCGTTGATGACGATGATTTAGAGGTACCGTACATAATTTATGTATTTAATCGGGGCTGAATCGTTCGTGGAATATGGTACATTTCAGTTAATTATTTATTTGGCAGTGACACTGAAAGCGTCTGGTGTTTAATCACGAAGAGGACGTTAGGCCATCATTAGGTACCATCCACATATGAGAAAGATCCAGAAACACTTCAATTTATTATACAGGTTACACATCTTGTTGCTAGTCTTCGTCCAGTCGGGGATGGTCCGTTCCTGTCCCTGACACTGAGACAGTGAAGTAAGTAGGCCCACTGTTTTAACCAAAGGAGGCCTGGAAATACCACCAGGGTCAAATGTATGATCGCTAATAGGCTGTGGAAGTCTCATCAGCCGACCAACTGTAAACCATCTGCCGATGTGCCGTTGAGCAAGGCACTTCACCCTAATTGCTCATTTAAATCGCTCTGGATAACAACGTCTGCTAAATTACTATAATGTAAATGTAGAATATATATATATATATATATATATATATATATATATATATATATATATATTACATAGATGTGTTTTAATGAATAAGACTAACAACAGATTAAACGACTTTTGGCCAAGGGATCCGTGGAATAGGCCTACATTTTAAAGTGTGTAATGCAATACAATTTAATATTATTCATCTACAATTTATGTTCTTATACCTGGGCAACATGGGACTGGGATGCTCACAGGGATATAGGTATCCACAGTATTCCACCAATTATAATTTTTCAATTCAATACTATTCCCCCCCATAGGCCTAAATGCACTTTAATTTAAGGAAAATTGTGTAGAATTGCAGGTTATTAGCTTTAAAGCTACAACAACAATAAATATATCTGCCCCATGACAAAATGTGTGGAATTGCAGGAAATTTGCTTGAAAACCCCATTTTCTCTCAGATGCCAAGGGGAAAGCCTTTTCAATGTTCTGAACCCGAGACTTGGTTCATCCAGCCATGCAGTTATAGTTATAGTTAGTTAGTTAGTTATAAGTTATAATAAAACTCAGGAGCGCAATTTTCGTTTTAGAAGCCAGTTTTTTTTTTTTTTATCCAGTCGGATAAACATTCCAAACAGCCTACCCGACCAATCGGAGGCATCCGTATGGTCCTAAAGTACACCGTTGCCTCTTTTTATATCACATTCCAATGATCAAACTTGGGGGGACATGTGAAAGTTGCACCCCTGGTAAAACTCACTGTAAGCTATTTGTATGGCACTTGAGTTGTGTTCTGATTCTAAGCCGGTCCCTGATGAATTTGCTATCACAAAAGGGGTCCCGGACCCAAAAAGTTTGAGAACCCCTGGTGAAGGCTACCGATGTGGGTTTTGTAATACCCATAGAGCCCCATCTACCACCCATAAACCCATCCTCCACCCATAAGCCCATCACCACCCATAAGCCCATCCACCACCCATCCATCCATCCACCGCCCATAAACCCATCCACCACCCATAAACCACCACCCATAAACCCATCCACCACCCATAAACCTATTCCGCCACCCATAAACCCATCAACCACCCATAAAACCATCCATACACCACCCATAAACCACCCATAAACCCATCCACCACCAATAAACCCAACCACCACCCATAAACCCATCCACCACCCATAAACCCATCCACCACCCATAAACCCACCCATAAACCATCACCCATAAACCCATCCACCACCCATAAGCCCATCCATCCATCCATCAATTTCACATAGAGAGTATATCCCAGTACACTGTAGGTAATCAGACATCAACTCATTGCAGTAACACAATAGGCCTACATTACATATTTATTTTATGGTGAAATGTTTATTTGACTGAATAAACATGATGATTTCTATGGTATAATTACACAGCCATTTACAGTTTCTCAAGTTCTATATAGACATTAGATAATTTTGTATTTAAACGAATGCACAGGAATTCATAAAACCCTGCTTTTATTAACAAGAGGTTCCTGTGTGGGAATCAGAGTGCTAGCACTCGGGAAAGCAACCTAAACAATATAGTATATTATACAATAAAGATAATAATAAATTATAAATATAATATATTGTACAGTATAGAAAAAGCAAGAGAAAAAACACCCCCTGCAGACCCCACCTAACCATCCCACTAACTCATTACCCATGGTGCAACAAGAACATTTGAAAATATGTCATACTCACAGTTTTCGTCACGCATATCTATACTGATATGTCGCGCATATCTATACTGATATGTCACGCATATCTATACTGATGTGTCACTCATATCTATACTAATATGTCACGCATATCTATACTGATATGTCACACATATCTATACTGATATGTCACGCATATCTATACTGATATGTCACACATATAAATACTACTAATTCACATATATATATATACTGATATGTTACACATGTCACCCATATCTATACTGATATGCCACGCATATCTATACTGATATGTTACACATATCTACTGATTTGAAAAGTGACATACACAACTTATAATTTGTATTGAGTGATTATGAGTGACTCCTTACAGGGTTTATAATGTAATATCAGTATTTATTATCAAGAAACCAACATTGCTGTAACTCCATATTGGAATATGTATCCCAAGTGGCACCCTATTCCCTATATAGTGCACTACTTTAGACCAGGACCCATGGCACCCTATTCCCTATATAGTGCACTACTTTTGACCAGGGCCCATAGGCCTCTGACTGTAATTTGAAAAGACCTTGTGGAGCATAAGAATATACAGTAGAACAGAGACATTAAATAGTTCATGCTAGTTGGATTTATATCTGCCATTAAACTGATCTATATCTGAGAGACTTGTGACGGAGTGTGAAGAGAGGGTACAGAGAGAGCTCCAGTCACTGCACATGACAACCAGATAAAACCAGTTGATGAGTTCTCCCCTATCTATCTAAATACATATATTTACATTTATAAACACCACACACACACACACACACACACACACACACACACACACACACACACACACACACACACACTGCATTGATGACATCACATTCCAAAAACTCAGAAGATTCCACAGCAAAAGACAAACAAGTAAACAGAAACAGAGCAATTATAGTTCCGTTATAGTTCTGTTATAACAAATAAAATGTTACAGTGACTGTATTTTGTTTTCTCAGCATAGTGGCTGGCTGTTAAAGCACTATTCTGTCTCTTTGGTGAAGTACAATAAATGGTGCATTTCACCATGTGCCGTAGTAGCAAGAAAAGAATGATTCTTCACTGAGAAGAAACAGGTGTAGATATCTAAAACGTCTTTTAACTTGTTCATTTTGATAAACATAATAATACATAACATATAATAAACAAAATAAACATTCCATCATTTACAACCCATTCCATTAAATCCACCCGCCTCCTTCGTGACCACATCTCTGCCATTGGCCCAAGACTACTTCCTCCACTCGGCCGGCCAATGAAATCCTTCCTAGTCATGATATTCATAAAGGGCGCGTTCCCGTGCCCAGGCGTTGCTGACGCCTGCCAGATCTGACAACGCCTGAATCGTTATTTTACTTACAGTATCAGCTAACCACATTATATGTTATAGCTATCTGTCAGTCGATGACACAGTCGATGATGTGGCACGCAACCATTGGTTGATGCATGCAACGTCTGAGCAGGGGAACGCGACCATGTTCCCTACCCCATGACCTCTGATCTATGACAGGCAGCAGGTGGAGGACTTCGGGGGCTGTTCCAGGATGCTCTCCCTGCGCAGGTCGTTGGGCAGCGCCCCCCCGACCCCCCAGAGGTTCAGCTCCCCGTAGATCCCCGTCTCGATCATCTCCTCCTGCCAGGGAATGGGGATGTTCCCCGAGGAGAACTCGTCAAAGAACTCCTTGTCGGGGTCGTCCAGGGTGACTCCCTTCACTGTTGAGAAAGCTCCGACGGCGTCCAGATCCTTGGCGTAGACCGTCTTGGAGTCGGGAACAAACGGAGGCACCAGGATCCCTGTCAGAGGAACACAACACCACATCCAGACAGTCATAGGACTGATCATGGGAAACGGGCCACATGTCAGTTGTGTTGATTTCCAGTTTGAAATGAAGTTTTTGCTGCTTTGTTTATTATGGAATAAGATTTAATCAAAGGATGACAAATGTGTGTATATTGGTTAATGTGTGTATATTGGGTAATGTGTGTATATTGGGTCATGTGTGTATATTGGGTAATGTGTGTATATTGGGTCATGTGTGTATATTGGGTCATGTGTGTATACTGGGTAATGTGTGTATATTGGGTAATGTGTGTATATTGGGTCATGTGTGTATATTGGATAATGTGTGTATATTGAGTAATGCGTGTATATTGGATAATGTGTGTATATTGGGTCATGTGTGTATATTGGGTCATGTGTGTATATTGGGTCATGTGTGTATCTTGGGTAATGTGTGTATCTTGGGTAATGTGTGTATCTTGGTTAATGCGTGTATATTGAGTAATGCGTGTATATTGGATAATGTGTGTATATTGGGTCATGTGTGTATATTGGGTCATGTGTGTATATTGGGTCATGTGTGTATATTGGGTCATGTGTGTATATTGGGTCATGTATGTATATTGGGTAATGTGTGTATATTGGGTACTGTATGTATATTGGGTCATGTGTGTATATTGGGTCATGTGTGTATATTGGGTAATGTGTGTATATTGGGTACTGTATGTATATTGGGTAATGTGTGTATATTGGGTACTGTATGTATATTGGGTCATGTGTGTATATTGGGTCATGTGTGTATATTGGTTAATGTGTGTATATTGGGTACTCTGTGTATATTGGGTAATGTGTGTATATTGGGTCATGTGTGTATATTGGTTAATGTGTGTATATTGGGTAATGTGTGTATATTGGGTAATGTGTGTATATTGGGTCATGTGTGTATATTGGATAATGTGTGTATATTGGGTAATGTGTGTATATTGGGTAATGTGTGTATATTGGGTAATGTGTGTATATTGGGTCATGTGTGTATATTGGGTCATGTGTGTATATTGGGTAATGTGTGTATATTGGGTCATGTGTGTATATTGGGTCATGTGTGTATATTGGATAATGTGTGTATATTGGGTAATGTGTGTATATTGGGTCATGTGTGTATATTGGTTAATGTGTGTATATTGGGTAATGTGTGTATATTGGGTAATGTGTGTATATTGGGTCATGTGTGTATATTGGATAATGTGTGTATATTGGGTCATGTGTGTATATTGGGTCATGTGTGTATATTGGATAATGTGTGTATATTGGGTCATGTGTGTATATTGGTTAATGTGTGTATATTGGGTAATGTGTGTATATTGGGTAATGTGTGTATATTGGGTCATGTGTGTATATTGGATAATGTGTGTATATTGGGTCATGTGTGTATATTGGATAATGTGTGTACATTGGGTAATGTGTGTATCTTGGTTAATGTGTGTATATTGGGTCATGTGTGTATATTGGGTAATGTGTGTACATTGGGTAATGTGTGTATATTGGGTCATGTGTGTATATTGGGTCATGTGTGTATATTGGGTCATGTGTGTATATTGGGTCATGTGTGTATATTGGGTCATGTGTGTATATTGGGTCATGTGTGTATATTGGGTCATGTACTGGTGGCTCCTCTTCCTGACTGTCTCATCTCTTTTTGTTTATCACATCCTTGATGATTCCACGTTTCTAAAACGGCCTGTGATGATGACGACACATAAGAGCAGAAGGTGATGCAGCGGGTTCTATTTCCTATATAGTGCACTACTTTAGACCAGGGCCCTATATAGTGCACTACTTTAGACCAGGGCCCTATATAGTGCACTACTTTAGACCAGGGCTAACAGATTATAGGGTGCCATTTTGGACGTAGCCCCAGTGATGCAGGCCGCACCTTCGTTCAGTTTCATCCAGTTGAGTTCGCTGAAGAAGGGGTGCGCTCGGAGCTCGTCGCAGGACCCGTTCTTGAAGCCCAGCCTCTGGTCCACCGTCTTGCACAGCAGCGCCTCGCAGATGGACTTGGCTTTCTCACTGAACTTCTCCGGATAGGCCACGGGGTCGTTCAGAATCCGCTTCTTCACTACTTTGTTCTCCACCTGAATGGATGACAGCCCATAGAGTTGGACAGAAGGCACATCTATCCAACCCTCTATGTCTATGTGCCTCTATGTACCTATTTGTGCCCTCTAACTAACTCTATGCGTTAGCCCTGGGTTAGGTTACACCTGACCAGCCCCACCCAGTACATAATTCATTAGCGTTACCTCTGTCAAGCCTCTGTGTGCGTCACACATGGCACAATATTCCCTGTTTAGTGCACTACTGTTGACCAGGGACCATAGGGCTCTGGTCTAAAATAGTGCACTCCGTATGGAATAGGGGGCCATTTGGAACAGAGGTAGACAGAGGTGAGCTGGGACTGAAGAAAGCAAGAGAAAGACACAGAGAGAGAGAGAGAGAGAGAGACACACACACAGAGAAGGAGAGAGACAGAGAGAGAAAGAGAAGGAGTGACAGAGACAGAGAAGGAGAGAGAGAGAGAGAGGGACAGTAGAGAGAGGATAGTACAGAATAGAGAGAGAGAGAGAGGGATAAGAAGGAGAAGGAAGGGAGAAGAGGACAGGAGTGAGAAGAAGAGAGGAAGGTAGAAGTCACCTTCTCTCCTCGGGTTCTGAAAGGTCCCTTGGCAGCGATGAACTCATACAGTGTGACCCCAAGGGTAAAGTAGTCCACTGACCAGTCATACTCCTCCCCTTTCAGCAGCTCTGGGGCCATGAACCCTGACAGGAAGAGGTCAAAGGGAACAGTAGTGTCCTCTGTCTGCGTCTCAAATGGCACCCTATACCCCTTACATAGTATATAGTCATCTACTATTGACCCCCACTTTATGCTTACATGCCAGGGAAGTAAGGACCAGTGAGATAGAGAGGGGACAGTTAAGTACCGGTGTCTAGAGAAGGGAGGGGACATGTAAGTGCAGGTGTAATAGAGAGAGGACAGGTAAAGAGGTGGGATAGAGAGGGAAAAGGACAGGTAAGTGCAGGTGTAATAGAGAGGGGAGAGGACAGGTAAAAACAGGTGGGCTAGAGAGGGGAGGGGACAGGTACAGTAAGTGGTTACAGCAGTGTGTCATGTCAGGGACAGTACAGTGAGTTGTCAGGGACACTACAGTGAGTTGTCAGGGACAGTACAGTGAGTTGTCAGGGACACTACAGTGAGTTGTCAGGGACAGTACAGTGAGTTGTCAGGGACAGAACAGTGAGTTGTCAGGGACAGAACAGTGAGTTGTCAGGGACAGAACAGTGAGTTGTCAGGGACAGTACAGTGAGTTGTCAGGGACAGTACAGTGAGTTGTCCGGGACACTACAGTGAGTTGTCAGGGACACTACAGTGACTTGTCAGGGACAGTACAGTGACTTGTCAGGGACAGTACAGTGACTTGTCAGGGACACTACAGTGAGTTGTCAGGGACAGTACAGTGAGTTGTCAGGGACACTACAGTGAGTTGTCAGGGACAGTACAGTGAGTTGTACTGTACAGGTGAGTTAAGGGAAGTGGTAGTGTACCTGGAGTCCCAGCGTAGCCTTTGATATTGGTCTGGTTGTCCTCCAGCTCCACGGCCAGACCAAGGTCAGAGATACGCACGTTACCTGAGACAAAGAGAGCAAACATCAGGACCACAATGTCAAACACGCCTCCAACAAACGTCAGAGATATTGTTAGCAGCCCAGAGTACGTCAGTGTCGACCCATGTCCTGTGTTAGTGTTAAGAGTAAATTGACTTAAGTTGTGAAAGTGTATTGTAGGAAACTATGTACTGTGTTAGCCCGCTGTATGTGTGTGTGTGTGTGTGTGTGTGTGTGTGCGTGCGTGCGTGCGTGTGTGCGTGTGTGCGTGCGTGTGTACCTTCATTATCCAACAACACGTTCTCAGGTTTGAGGTCTCTGTAGATGATTCTCTTCTGGTGCAGGTGCTCCATGCCCTGGATGATCTGAGCTGTGTAGAAACAGGCCCTCTGCTCATCAAACCCTGGGTTGTTCTCATCCACATTGTAGATATGATACCTGACCGTAGATTACATGAGATTGATGTTCACAAGAGGACATTCTAACCTCAGATCACGCATTGCATACACAAACCACATAGAAACACAACAGGAAACACAGCAGGAAATAAACAACTGTAGATAAACATAAATAGAACCCTCCCTCCCCACACCCACCCAATAGGAGCAAGCTATTTTACCTCAGGTCTCCTCCCTCCCTACACCCACCCAATAGGAGCAAGCTGTTTTACCTCAGGTCTCCTCCCTCCCTACATCCACCCAATAGGAGCAAGCTATCTTACCTCAGGTCTCCTCCCTCCCTACACCCACCCAATAGGAGCAAGCTATTTTACCTCAGGTCTCCTCCCTCCCTACACCCACCCAATAGGAGCAAGCTATTTTATCTCAGGTCTCCTCCCTCCCTACACCCACCCAATAGGAGCAAGCTATTTTACCTCAGGTCTCCTCCCTCCCTACACCCACCCAATAGGAGCAAGCTATTTTACCTCAGGTCTCCTCCCTCCCTACACCCACCCAATAGGAGCAAGCTATTTTACCTCAGGTCTCCTCCATTCATGATGGTCATGACCAGACAGAGCTCAGTCTTGGTCTGGAAGGCGTAGGCCAGCGACACGATGAACCTGCTGTGGACACGTGCCAGAATTCTCTTCTCCACCATCGCCCCCTAGTGGACCGGAGGGGCAAGGCACCCTATTTCTTATATAGTGCAGTACATTTGACCAGGGCTCATAGAGCTCATAAGGGCTCATAGGGCTCTGGTCAAATGTATTGCACTATATAGGAAATAGGGTGACATTATATAGGGAATAGGGTGACATTATATAGGGAATAGGGTGCCATTATATAGGGAATAGGGTGGGATTATATAGGGATAGGGTGCCAATATATAGGGAATAGGGTGCCATTTGGGCCAAAGCCTGTGTCTAAGGTCAGCACAGGACAGGCTGCAAGGTCCATCAGTTCATTCACATTACACAAGACAACCACACACTTATACGTAAGCATGTGTGACAACACGCACATACACACACACCCAATACCCGTAGCAGGGAGGGATCTGCTCCATTTATTAACATGGCAGAGTTGGCACGTATTGAATAAGGAGCTCAATAATCATTCTAATGCTGCAGGTAGGGGCTTATCACTGATTATATCATGGAAGACAGACACACTGCACAGCTCCTCTGGTTCCTGCATTGGCACTTCATTGAGCAATTAATGTCACTTCATATCCACGAGTGATTTGACAGTCCAAAGTCAGTCCAGAGTCCACACACCTTGTTTCCCTGGTAGACATCAGTGTGTAAACCAGCTGCCACTGTGGTCTAGAGGAAGAGCTGGACCCCTGGGGTATTTTAATGAAATACCATTTGTATTTCATGTCAACTCTAACCATTGCCACGGCCCTGCCCAATAAATCTCAATGTCCCCTGTTCGTTCAGTTCCACTCCAGACAGACCCTTACCCCTCACTGCCCAGAACGGACTACAGTCCAACACTTACATTCATCTTACTGCACACTACTGCACTATACTACACTCACACGTGCACACACACGTACGCACACACATGTACACACACACGTGCACACACACACACACACACAGTTTCACCGCTACCCAGACCACTCCTCTGTCTAGTCTATTTGTGGCATAGAACAAATCTACAGGGATGATCCTGCATGGTTGCTTCCTACAAGGCACCCTATTCCCTATGAAGGGCCCTACTTTTGACCTTGGCCCATAGGGATTTACAGGGAGCGGGGTGCTATTTGTGATGCAAACTCAGAGGAAGACATTTGGAAGGTGTGTTGTTGGGTAATAGTCCTGAATGAGGTTCTTATGTCGTGTGAAATCCCTGTGATAATCTGAAGAGCTGTGACACTCTGCTGAAGGTCAAGGCTACGTACTAACGACTGTGTGTGTGCTCTCCTATGTACTAACGTAAGTCTGTTCCATAATCGGCCCTCCTCCACTAAGCATCGCTTATCCTGGACAGATGCTTTGGATAAGTTGTGTTACGAATGGTGTTCATCGTACCCATAACACAAACTTTATGAATTAAACTGTGAACTCTCTTTTGTCCATCACACGCTTCTCTCTCCTCTCTTTATCTCTGACCTCTTTAAAGTGACTTCCTCAGAGCTCTCACACGAAACTCACAGAAACCAACACCTAACCCTAATGGTCTTACAACACACGTCTCGCATCAACCCATCCAATGACACATAGCCATTTCCCTCCATGAACTACACTACCCATCAGGCACTCTTTCCTCTATTCCAATGGCAACCAATTTTGTCCTCCATTTTAGAAGTGAACTACAAACTCCACTATATATAGTAGTAATACAGGTCTTCTGTCTCTCACCTCATATCCTTTTCTCTTCTTCAGCCTCTTCTTGTTGAGCTTCTTGCAGGCGTACAGTTTCCCTGTGGCCTTCATCGAGGTGGCATGTACCTCCCCGAAGCCCCCCTTCCCAAGGACACGGAAGTCCATGAACCAGTCCTCTCCCGTGGGCTGCATCTCCAGCCACTTCCACTGGAGGAACCTCTTCAGGTGCATGCTGTCCAGGTAGAAGGTGTAAGGGACCTCCTTGAGGAAGTCCAGTACGCTGGTCAGAGTCTCGATGAACAGATCGTCCCCGGCCTCCGCGTGCTTCTCCTTCACCTTGGTGATGTCGTTCTCCGGCAGGAAGGGGCAGAAGTGTTTGGCGCTCGGATCCATGTAGCGAGAGAGCATCTTGGAGGCCTTCTTAATGCGGTCCTGGTCCTCGGCCTGGTTGTACTCCTCCACATCCTTCCACAGGCGGCAGGGGCCTTTGTATTCGTTGTTGGCCTCCAGGAACTCCTGGAACAGACGCTTGCCGATGGGCTGTTCCACGCAGGCGGTCTGGAAGCCCAGGTCCAGAGTCTCCCTGAGGCCCTCGCACACCGTGATGTGAGGCAGCTTCAGGCGGGCGTGGTACTTCTTGTCCCGGTTGGCGGACGGGTTGGCCGTGCCGTCGAAGCTCCCGCGCGCCGAGATGTAGGCCGAGTTGGCCACCACCGTTGTCAGGCTGCCCATATCCATGGCGATGAAGGATGGAGGCAGAAACAAAGAGAGAGAAATAAAGAGAGAGAGGAACAGGAGAGAAGCGCCGAGCTCCACTGGGAAACAGTTCAGGAGGGAGAATGAGGAAATCCCCAGACAACTCCTCTCGTCGTGGACACGGAGAGAAAAAGAGGGGGAGAGGAAAGGAGGAGGAGAAGAGAAGGACAGGAGTAAACAGAAGGACAGACGGCCGGATGACCAAAATGTTCACAGGAAATGAAAGGATTAGAGTTTCCCCCAGACTGTAGTGATTCAGTAGAGAGCAGAGGAGTGATCTGTCTGTCTGTCTGTACCCCTGGAGCGCAGGATGCAGAGAGAGAGAGAGAAAGTGACACACAGGGAGCACTGATTCCCCTTACTAGGACCGTAGCAGACCTGAGACAGAGGTTAAGCCCCTGCCACGCACACACGCACACACATTCTCACATAACAGAGATCTGTCTGACTCAACACCTTTGTGTTCAGAGTTCCACTAACTCCACTAACTCTATCCACTAACTCTATAATACCTTCCTTCCACTGCTACTGTGTTAAACCATGAGGAGGACAATAGGATGGAGAGCCGAGAGAGAGAGAGAGAGAGAGAGAGAGAGAGAGAGAGAGAGAGAGAGAGAGAGAGAGAGAGAGAGAGAGAGAAAGAGAGAGAGAGAGAGAGGAGGAGAAAAAGAGAGAGAGAGAGATAGAGGGAGTGAAAGAGAGGGAGAGAAAGATCACACAGATTCACAAAGAATTCGAAAACAAATCCAATTTTGATAAACTCCCATATCTACTGGGTGAAATTCCACAGTGTGCCATCACAGCAGCAAGATTTGTGACCTGTTGCCACAAGAAAAGGGCAACCAGTGGAGAACAAACACCATTGTAAATACAACCCATATTTATGCTTACTTATTTTAACTTGTGTGCTTTAACCATTTGTACATTGTTACAACACTGTATATATATAATATGACATTTGTAATGTCTTTATTGTTTTGAAACTTCTGTATGTGTAATGTTTACTGTTAATTTGTATTGTTTGTTTCACTTTTGTGTATTGTCTACCTCACTTGCTTTGGCAATGTTAACACATGTTTCCCATGCCAATAAAGCCCCTTGAATTGAATTGAAAGAGAGAGAGAGAGAGAGAGAGAGAGATAGATAGAGGGAGAGAAAGAGAGGGAGAAAAAGAGAGACAGAGAGATAGAGGGAGAGAAAGAGAGGGGGAGAAAGAGAGAGAGAGGAAAAGAGTCAGAGTGGTAGCATTCATAAAAATGGTAGGTGATCCAGGTCTATGGAATGGTAGGTGATCCAGGTCTATGGAATGGTAGGTGATCCAGGTCTATGGAATGGTAGGTGATCCAGGTCTATGGTATGGTAGGTGATCCAGGTCTATGGTATGGTAGGTGATCCAGGTCTATGGAATGGTAGGTGATCCAGGTCTATGGAATGGTAGGTGATCCAGGTCTATGGAATGGTAGGTGATCCAGGTCTATGGAATGGTAGGTGATCCAGGTCTATGGTATGGTAGGTGATCCAGGTCTATGGAATGGTAGGTGATCCAGGTCTATGGAATGGTAGGTGATCCAAGTCTATGGAATGGTAGGTGATCCAGGTCTATGGTATGGTAGGTGATCCAGGTCTATGGTATGGTAGGTGATCCAGGTCTATGGAATGGTAGGTGGACCAGGTCTATGGAATGGTAGGTGAACCAGGTCTATGGAATGATAGGTGATCCAGGTCTATGGAATGGTAGGTGATCCAGGTCTATGGTATGGTAGGTGATCCAGGACTATGGAATGGTAGGTGGACCAGGTCTATGGAATGGTAGGTGAACCAGGTCTATGGAATGGTAGGTGATCCAGGTCTATGGAATGGTAGGTGATCCAGGTCTATGGAATGGTAGGTGATCCAGGTCTATGGAATGGTAGGTGATCCAGGTCTATGGAATGATAGGTGATCCAGGTCTATGGAATGGTAGGTGATCCAGGTCTATGGAATGATAGGTGGTCCAGGTCTATGGAAGGGTAGGTGATCCAGGTCTATGGAATGGTAGGTGATCCAGGTCTATGGAATGGTAGGTGATCCAGGTCTATGAAATGGTAGGTGATCCAGGTCTATGGAATGGTAGGTGATCCAGGTCTATGGAATGGTAGGTGATCCAGGTCTATGGAATGATAGGTGATCCAGGTCTATGGTATGGTAGGTGATCCAGGTCTATGGTATGGTAGGTGATCCAGGTCTATGGAATGGTAGGTGATCCAGGTCTATGGAATGGTAGGTGATCCAGGTCTATGGTATGGTAGGTGATCCAGGTCTATGGAATGGTAGGTGATCCAGGTCTATGGTATGGTAGGTGATCCAGGTCTATGGAATGGTAGGTGATCCAGGTCTATGGAATGGTAGGTGATCCAAGTCTATGGAATGGTAGGTGATCCAGGTCTATGGTATGGTAGGTGATCCAGGTCTATGGTATGGTAGGTGATCCAGGTCTATGGAATGGTAGGTGATCCAGGTCTATGGAATGGTAGGTGATCCAGGTCTATGGAATGGTAGGTGATCCAGGTCTATGGAATGATAGGTGATCCAGGTCTATGGAATGGTAGGTGATCCAGGTCTATGGAATGATAGGTGGTCCAGGTCTATGGAAGGGTAGGTGATCCAGGTCTATGGAATGGTAGGTGATCCAGGTCTATGGAATGGTAGGTGATCCAGGTCTATGGAATGGTAGGTGATCCAGGTCTATGGAATGGTAGGTGAACCAGGTCTATGGAATGGTAGGTGAACCAGGTCTATGGAATGGTAGGTGATCCAGGTCTATGGAGTGGTAGAGAATTAATATAGAACATTTTCACAGTTGAAAATGTTCCCAGTGGTTTCTGACAATGTGTTCATGTCACCATTTCACAAAGCAGTTGACTAAAGTGTGGTTTTTGTGCTTTCAAAAACAAAAGCAGCATAATCATGATTTAAGAAGACATCCCATAATTCCATGGCAGCTCCCTGGACATGTCATGTAGTTACAGAGCAGTAGAGTATCACACCAAGGCCCTGGACATGTCATGTAGTTACAGAGCAGTAGAGTATCACACCAAGGCCCTGGACATGTCATGTAGTTACAGAGCAGTAGAGTATCACACCAAGGCCCTGGACATGTCATGTAGTTACAGAGCAGTAGAGTATCACACCAAGGCCCTGGACATGTCATGTAGTTACAGAGCAGTAGAGTATCACACCAAGGTCACACAGCCTTCTTGGGTTCTGTTTGCGCAGCGAACACAGGGGATGTTGGGTGAGGTCTAGCTCACAGCAGGGTTGGCCCTGCCCCGTCCCCGTCTATCCCTACACCCGGAGGCTGCCCTTATCACCACATATAAAAGTCTAGTCCAAGGGTACGCAGTCACATAGTGTAGGTCACACCACAGAGACGGAGAGCTTGGAGACCAGCTGTACAGTAGCACAACTAGGAAGACAACAGTAGTAGAGTATTAGAATACAGGCTGAAAGAAACAGGCACTCAAGGACAGAGACAAAGCGGCACAGAAACATCCCAAAAAGCAAAGGAACCAAGGAGAGACGGAGGAAATAAAAGAAGACAAGTCCTACAGTAGGTTTCTCTCATACACCACAACCAGGTGAGGAGTGAAGCCAGGTTGCCAGATTGTGAAGAGGTATCCCTCCTCCCTGTACAGCATTTCTCCACATCTCCCACTGGTCTCTCCTGGTGTAGCTGGATCCTAGCCCACCAACATGGCAACCCTGAAAGAGAAGAGGACGTGTGGCCAGCGGTGTGAGGACTTCGGTCGCTTCGTGTGGAACTCAGACACTGGGGCCCTGTTCGGAAGAACACCTGAGAAATGGGGTATGTACTGCAGAGTGGGAAAGGTGTGGGATTGTGTGGTATGTGTGTGTGTGTCTGTTTGTCTGAGTTGCTAAAGAAGCGGTTGGTGGTTTGTTGGAGTATTGTGTAATATTCAGACTCCATTGAAACAATCATCTAGACTGGCTCCATGAGATTAAAGTGACCCGAGTGTACAGAACTCACACCTGACTTTGCTGTGTCCATTGGATATCAGTGTGTGTAGTGTTAGTTCAGTGTGTGTAGTGTTATTTCAGTGTGTGTAGTGTTATTTCAGTGTGTGTAGTGTTATTTCAGTGTGTGTAGTGTTATTTCAGTGTGTGTAGTGTTATTTCAGTGTGTGCAGTGTTATTTCAGTGTGTGTAGTGTTATTTCAGTGTGTGTAGTGTTATTTCAGTGTGTGCAGTGTTATTTCAGTGTGTGTAGTGTTATTTCAGTGTGTGTAGTGTTATTTCAGTGTGTGCAGTGTTATTTCAGTGTGTGTAGTGTTATTTCAGTGTGTGTAGTGTTATTTCAGTGTGTGTAGTGTTATTTCAGTGTGTGGACATTAGATTGAAGAGAGAGCAGTTTGACTGATAAGCTGGTTGGTTTGTGAGGGGAGACTTCTCCCTCTGACCTCTGGACGATCTCACATTTTGATAAACCACAGCTCTCACCCATAGAGGGCACCTTGGCCAATAGGCTACAGTCAGTCATAAAGACACATTGGACATTCAATGGGAAATACAGGTTTACTAACTACAGTCAGACCACAGACAGGCCAAGAGATGGCAGACTCCTTACCAACCAAGCCCTGTCATCATCGTTGTTGAATGTAGCCAGGCAAGAGAAGTTGGCTAAAGCAGGAACAGACTGACTCTCTCTCTTTGTCCCTCTGTCTCCCTCTCTGTCTCCCTCTCTGTCTCTCTCTGTCTCTCTATCTCTCTCTGTCCCTCTGTCTCTCTTTCTCTCTCTTTCTCTGTCTCTCTGTCTCTGTCCCTCTTTCTCTGTCTCTCTTTCTCTGTCTCCCTCTGTCTCTCTATCTCTGTATCTCTCTTTCTCTGTCTCTCTCTCCCTCTCTATCTCTGTATCTGTCCCTCTCTCTCTCTCTCACTCACTGTCTCTCTCTCTGTCCCTCTGTCTTTCTCTCTCACCCCCCCCCCCCCCCTCTCTCTCTGTCCCTCACTATTTCTCTCTCCTCTCTTCTGTAGTGTACATCAGTCTGTACTATGTAGCGTTCTATGTGATAATGACTGGCCTGTTCTCTCTGGCCATCTGGACTCTGATGTACACGCTGGACCCCTACACTCCAGACTATCAGGACCGCTTAACATCACCAGGTAACAACTGAGATGGAAATCTGTGTCCCAAATTGCACCCTACTATTCCCTATATAGTGCACTACTTTTGACCAGGACCCTATTCCCTATATAGTGCACTACTTTAGACCAGGGCCCATAGATTCAGCCCATTTGTAAAAATGTCCCTTCACTATTTACTGTTTACTAATATACTGCTCCTGTAAAGAAGTACATATTGTCCCTTGCGTCCTTCACCCTCCCCTCCCCATCTCCTTCTGGCCCTCCCTGCTCTCTGTCTACCCCCCTCTCTCTCTCTCTCCTTCTCTTTCTGCCCCCCCTGCTCTGTCTAACCCCCTCTCCTCCCCCTCTCACACTCTCTCTCTCACCCCCCTCCCCCTATCTCTGTAGTTTATACAGTCTGTGACCATATCTGGGATGGTGTCGGCTAACTTCTGCGTTGTGTGTGTGTGTGTGTGTGTGTGTGTGTGTAGGGGTGATGGTCTGGCCACCTACATACATTGAGGAGGATGTAGTACTCAGCTACAACATGTCTGATAAAGCCAGCCAGATGAAGATGTCCAACTACCTCAGCAACTTCCTCAAACGTCAGTGTCCAAGAAGGCACCCTATGTAGTGGACTCCTGTTGTCCAGAGCTGAGGGTTCCATCCCATTTCAGACTTGATCAGTCAATTATCTCAAACCAACCTACTACAGTTGCTAGTCAAATGCTTTGACCCCCCGGCATCACAAATCATTAAATTCCTCCTTTTTTCCCTCTCTCGCCCTCTCTATTTTTCTCTCTCCCTCGCCCTCTGTCTCTCTTCCTCCCTCCCTCTGTATTTTTCTCCCTCTCTCGGTCTCTCTCTCCCCTCTACCTCTGTCTGACTCCTCTCTCTCAGCCTACAATGACACGGCTCAACAGTCTAACTGTAACTGCACCCGGGGAGAGTACTTCAAACAGGAGAAATTTGAGGCTCCACACCATACCAAGTACTCCTGCCGCTTCACCCAGAGCATGCTGGGACGCTGCTCCGGCCTGGACGACCCCACGTTCGGCTACAACGGTACCACACCCTGCGTCATCATCAAGATGAACAGGGTGCGTTCAGTCACAAACCAGCTGGAAATATTACATTACCTTATGTTATGTACATGGCATTTACAAGTAGGGATGTTATAACACATTATAATACATTTATAACACATTAGGAAATTGCACTGACATGCATGATGTTTCTAAACCAGATCATCAACTTCCTGCCCAACAACGGGACTGGCATGGCTCCTCATCTGAACTGCACTATACTGGTGAGTATAAACCAAGATGGCTACTCAACACCAAAGCCATATATTTCTATAGAAATAAATCTGTGGTTCTGCTCAACATGGCTGCCCAGGAAGACAGTTTCTCAGAAGGTTAAATCTAGTCTGTCAACAGTATTTAATGGATGGTTGGTGTGTGTGCGCAGAGTGGCCATGATAACATAGACATGATCGAGTACTTCCCCACCAACGGAACCTTCGATCTATCCTACTTCCCATACTACGGCAAGCTGGCTCAGGTAACCACGACAACGCTGTCTTCTATGGAACTAATGTTATTATGTGAAACTCAATGCACGGTTCACTTTCACCTCATTTGTCGAATTCCATTGCAAAACATTTTGCATTGTAATCCATTCACCATTTAATCTAGGAATCTAACGTAAGCAAACAGAGCAAAAAGGAACAAGCCGGGGAAGGATATACCTGAATTTGTCCAATGCAAACTGTAATTTTCACGAGGCTAAACACTTCCCATTTGGGGGAAAAGGTTTCCGTTCGCAAAAAAAGTCAGACTAATGGATACACCCCTGCATGAACCCACTCTATTGATTTACAGCAATGTACATACAGTTCATTCAGAAAGTATTCAGATCACTTGACTTTTTCCACATTTTGTTACGTTACAGCCCGTAATGACAAAGCAAAAACAGTTTAAAAAATGTTGCAACCTGGAAAAATCACATTTAAATAAACATTTCAGACCCTTTACTCAGTACTTTGTTGAAGCACCTTTGGAAGCGATTACAGCCTCGGGTCTTCTTGGGTATGACGCCACAAGCTTGGCACACCTGTATTTGGGGAGTTTCTCCCATTCTTCTCTGCAGATCCTCTTAAGATCTGTCAGGTTGGATGGGGAGTGTTGCTGCACAGCTATTTTCAGGTCTCTCCAGAGATGTTAGGCCGGGTTCAAGTCTGGGCTCTGGCTGGGCCACTCAAGGACATTCAGAGACTTGTCCCGAAACCACTCCTGCATTGTCTTGGCTGTGTGCTTAGAGTTGTTGTCCTGTTGGAAGGTGAACCTTCCGCCCAGTCTGAGGCCGTGAGCGATCTGGAGCAGGTTTTCATCAAGGATCTCTCTGTACTTCGCTTTGTTTATCTTTGCCTCGATCCTGACTCTCAGTCCCTGCCGCTGAAAAACCTCCCCACAGCATGATGCTGCCACCACCATGCTTTACTGTAGGGATGGTGCCAGGTTTCCTCCAGACAGGACGCTTGGCATTCCGGGCAAAGAGTTAAATCTTGGTTTCTTCAGACCAGAGAATCTTGGTCTGAGTCCTTAAGGTGCCTTTTAGCAAACTCCAAGCGGGCTGTCATGTTCCTTTTACTGAGAAGTGGCTTGTGTCTGGCCACTCTACCATAAATGTAGACATTTTTTGGTACCCTTCCCCCAGATCTGTGCCTTGACACAATCCTGTCTCGGAGCTCTACGGACAATTCCTTCGACCTCAGGGCTTGGTTTTTGCTCTGACGTGCAGTCAACTGTGGGACCTTATAGACACAGGTGTGTGCCTTTCCAAATCATGTCCAATCAATTAAATTTACCACAGGTGGACTCCAATCAAGTTGTAGAAACATCTCAAGGATGATCAATGGAAACAGGACACACCAGAGCTCAATTTAGCTTCTCATAGCAAAGGGTATGAATATGTAATGTATGTAATATATTATGTAAATAAGGTGTTTTTTATTTTTAATACAATTTGCAGAAATGTCTAAAAACATGTTTTCGCTTTTCATTATGAGGTATTGTATGTAGATTGATGAGGATAGTTTAAAAAAAATACATTTTAGAATAAAACTTGAAAAAGTCAAGGGGTCTGAATACTTTCCGAAGACACTTTATCAGAGTTTGACAGAGAGCACATCTTTGCTATAGTTATTAAAAACAAGCATTGTGGCAGTTGGTCCCTCTATCCAACTCTATGTCTAAACATGATTGGTATTAACCATGAACCTTCTCTTGGTCTCCCTCCACACAGCCCACCTACGTTAACCCTCTAGTGGCTGTGAAGTTCCACCTGGTCAAAGAGAGGGAGGCTAAGATCCAGTGTCGTGTGGTGGCCCACAACATCGCCTATCAAGACTCATACGAACCATACCAGGGGAAGGTGGTCTTCCTGCTCCAGGCTCTGAAATAATATATTTTACTAGACAAGCCAACAATCCAACCATCTCGGTCCTAACCCTGGTCAGAGCCATAGAGTTGGATAGTGTTCCATCATCTTTGTAATTATGACTTTTGTGACAGAATGTGAAGTGCAGTTGAGGGCTTTCTCCATTTTAAAGTAGTCTGTGGGAAGATATCAATTGATATCTTCACAATTTCTTGAACAAGTATTTCCTTAACCCATAGAAATTCCCACCCAGTTTGAGCCATCTATCCAAGTCTATGATCCCAAACCGAGGCAATCTGGAAACCCATGAAAAAGGAGAGTCGCACATTAGCTCATACGCAATAACCAGCGGTTGGACAGACTAGCTGTTTTCATCAGGGTATGATGGTAATTCAGTTATTGCATTTGAGGTCCTAGAGCACAGGCGTCAAACTCATTCCACGGGGGGCCGAGTGTCTGCGGGTTTTCGCTCCTCCCTCATACTTGATTGATGAATTAACATCACTAATTAGTTAGGAACTCCCCACACCTGGTTGTCTAGGGCTTTATTGAAAGGAAAAACCAAAAACCTGCAGACACTAGGCCCTCCGTGGAATGAGTTTGACACCCCTGTCCTAGAGGGTGCGGTTCTCTCGGTCTTATTCCTAGTGTCCTACTCTGACAGGCACCTCACCTGAACAGATGTTGTTCTCTCACCTCCAGATTTAATCTGGAAATTCAACCATCTCTGTCTAAAACAGATGTTTTGCTTCATTTTACCACTCTCTTTTACACAGCTTCTAGGACGGGTATGTAACGTATGGTTAATGCTGCTGCTTGTACAACCAAGACATTAGCTATGCATTGTATCATAATGAAACATTAAAATCCATAAAGACAATAAGTTGAAACACCCTCTATATTTATTCTCTATAATTTCCAAACTCATTAGATAACAGAAAGAAATAAAGGTACGGTTTTGCAGAGTCGACATATTTTGTTCAGTTTTACAAAAGTTCCTTGGGGGGGGGGGGGGGGGGGTCATCGTAGTGGACTCCCCTATTTTGGCTTTTGACACAATCCTGAAGTCTTGAGCTTGTTTCAACCCTATGAATGGCTCCATCCTCCCCAAAGTTCAGTTCATTGATAATACGCAGCTACTTCACTCTGGGTGTCGTTCATTAGGTAGAGCATTGAGATATTTAGAAACATTTTGGTACGTTTTGGGCTGCCTCGAGACAAAACGAACAACGTTCTCTTGACTCCGTTTCTGAGATTCTGAACATGGTCACCTTGCTTTGAGAGGGGATGGGTGGCCTTGTGTCCTCTACCGTCACACACATGGACATCTGTCCTCTACGGTCTGTAGGTATACACAGTGACACACTGGGCCAAGTGAACATCCAAAAACACACATTCTGACCAATCTTGAAAATAGCTGCCAGAAGGAAGTCACACACACACACAAAATAAGAAAATATTACTACAAATAAGTAAAGTACAAAACACACACACACACTCTCTCCCCTAGGAGCTGTATAGGAAGTAATTTCACTGTCATGTCAATGACTGACACCACTACTGTTCATAATGTTAAATACTGTAATACACACAAGGCAGATCTCAGGTTTCTGGAGGGAATCTTTCTCTGGCCGTGTATCAGTTCACTCAAGAACAAAACTAGTTTGGCATGAGAAAGCTCCCACTACCTGTAACGGGGAGGCGGGCTAAAGAGGAGCACATTGTGGAGCTTACACTCATAGTAATCACAGCTTCAGAAGGAGAAGAAAATAAATTAATTCCCACAAAAGGCATTATACAGTCACAGTGTCCGTGGCAGCAAAGACTACGTTTCCCAGAAGGCAATTGCATTGGTGAGCTCTGTGCATTCTGAGGGCAGCTGAGGAAGGAGAAGCAGGGGCCTCCTCGTAGATAGCTTGGTGGGGTGGAGGGAAGGCCTGAGATGGAGCTGGAGGAAGGGAGAGACTTGTTCATGGGACATGGGCTGCATGCATTCCAAATGGCACTATTCCCTATACAGTGCACTACCTCTGTGCCAATATGGCCGTGGTCAAAAGTAGTTCAGTATATTGGGAATAGGAAGCCATTTGGAACACAGCTGGTTAGTCATCAGACTGGGCTGTTAGAGTTGGTTGAGTGAGAAATGACTGATTTAATCATTGTCGTCGTAGTCTTCGTCATCCTCTTCCTCATCTGCCATGTAGGACACGGGAGTGTGGCCTTGCGAGCCGCTGTAGTGTGAGTCGTTGGAAATGGACGCCACTGTGCCATCGGCACTACTGAATAAACAGCAGGAAACAGAAGATGGAATTAGTTAAGACCTTCCTGTTACATCACTTCCTGTCCATTAAAAAAAAGAGCTCCAAAAGAGAGAAGAGATCATAGAGTTGGATAGAGGGCACACTTGAAACAAAGCCTGTTTTAGTATGGGAAGCGCCCCTGAGGGCTTCCACCCTCCAGATAGGTAAATGGGCTGTGAAGTACATCTCTATAGAAGAGACTCACCTTGTGTGACGGCGTCCTCCTCCGTTTGTAGATGAGGCTCCTGTGATGTAGACGTTGCTTATTGGACCCGTGGCCATTTCTGGAGGGGGAAAAATTCTAATAAAAAAGACACCATTTCTACAGCCTCCTTTACACACTCTCAGCCCAAGTATATCAGGCTGAATAAGGTGGCCTGTGGGAGCCAGCCATACTGACCTGTAACATAGGGCTCCAGGGCTCTGGGCACCAGGGTGCGGGCTTCCTTCAGGTCCTCTGGTGAACAGTGGCCCACCTCCAGACCACAGGCCAGCCCCATTCTCTTCAATACCTCAATGTCATCATGGATCTCAAACATGTTGTCAAAGTTGAACAGGTACTCAAACCTGTAGGGGGCGGAGGCAGGAGAGGAGGGCAGAGGCAGGAGAGGAGGCGAGGGGGGGGCAGAGGCAGGAGAGGAGGCGAGGGGGGGGCAGAGGCAGGAGAGGAGGCGAGGGGGGGGCAGAGGCAGGAGAGGAGGCGAGGGGGGGGGCAGAGGCAGGAGAGGAGGCGAGGGGGGGGCAGAGGCAGGAGAGGAGGCGGGGCGGAGAGGGGGGGCGGAGGCAGGAGAGGAGGGCAGAGGCAGGAGAGGGGCAGGAGAGGGGGGCGCAGAGGCAGGAGAGGAGGGCGGAGGCAGGAGAGGAGGCGAGGGGGGGGGCAGAGGCAGGAGAGGAGGCGAGGGGGGGGCAGAGGCAGGAGAGGAGGCGAGGGGGGGGCAGAGGCAGGAGAGGAGGCGAGGGGGGGGCAGAGGCAGGAGAGGAGGCGAGGGGGGGGCAGAGGCAGGAGAGGAGGCGAGGGGGGGGCAGAGGCAGGAGAGGGGGGGCGGAGGCAGGAGAGGGGGGCGGAGGCAGGAGAGGGGGGGGGGGGGGGGGCAGAGGCAGGAGAGGAGGCGAGGGGGGGGCAGAGGCAGGAGAGGAGGCGAGGGGGGGGCAGAGGCAGGAGAGGAGGCGAGGGGGGGGGCAGAGGCAGGAGAGGAGGCGAGGGGGGGGCAGAGGCAGGAGAGGAGGCGGGGCGGAGAGGGGGGGCGGAGGCAGGAGAGGAGGGCAGAGGCAGGAGAGGGGCAGGAGAGGGGGGCGCAGAGGCAGGAGAGGAGGGCGGAGGCAGGAGAGGAGGCGAGGGGGGGGGGCAGAGGCAGGAGAGGAGGCGAGGGGGGGGCAGAGGCAGGAGAGGAGGCGAGGGGGGGGCAGAGGCAGGAGAGGAGGCGAGGGGGGGGCAGAGGCAGGAGAGGGGGGGCGGAGGCAGGAGAGGGGGGCGGAGGCAGGAGAGGGGGGGCGGAGGCAGGAGAGGGGGGCGGAGGCAGGAGAGGGGGGCGGAGGCAGGAGAGGGGGGCGGAGGCAGGAGAGGGGGGCGGAGGCAGGAGAGGGGGGGTCGGAGGCAGGAGAGGGGGGGTCGGAGGCAGGAGAGGGGGGGTCGGAGGCAGGAGAGGGGGGGTCGGAGGCAGGAGAGGGGGGGTCGGAGGCAGGAGAGGGGGGGTCGGAGGCAGGAGAGGGGGGGGTCGGAGGCAGGAGAGGGGGGGCGGAGGCAGGAGAGGGGGGGCGGAGGCAGGAGAGGGGGGGCGGAGGCAGGAGAGGGGGGGCGGAGGCAGGAGAGGGGGGGCGGAGGCAGGAGAGGGGGGGCGGAGGCAGGAGAGGGGGGGGCGGAGGCAGGAGAGGGGGGGGCGGAGGCAGGAGAGGGGGAGCGGAGGCAGGAGAGGGGGAGCGGAGGCAGGAGAGGGGGAGCGGAGGCAGGAGAGGGGGAGCGGAGGCAGGAGAGGGGGAGCGGAGGCAGGAGAGGGGGAGCGGAGGCAGGTATGATTAGATGAGGTTTGGTGTTGAATTTGAAATCACTCCCATGCTGCACACACCAAGGTGTCTCAAAGGAGGTTGGGACATTCAAGAAAAATATTTCGCACATGAATATAATACACAGGAGTGAAACAGGACTAGTGTAATTGTGTGTGTATTCCAGAGTCTCTGGTCTCTTACTTGTCGTTGGAGATGCTGCAGTCGATGACGGTCCTCTTGGAGGTGTTGATGATGATGAAGGGCAGGTTGATGACAGAGTTTGGGGGTGGAGCCCTGCCCGCTTGCTGCTCCGCTGCACGATTACGCTGCACCAGGCGCTTGAACGCTATTTGCTGCACCGGGACATTCACACAACGTTGTGATACCGCTCAGTCAACGTCGTTGAGATGACATTCAGGCAACGTTGAAGCCACCAGCAAGACAGGGTGAGCGTCTTTTAATAGGTGTGTATGTTTTCACAGTGGAGGGGCATGTTTACCTGTAGAATGAGTTCCTGAAGCTGAGACTGTTTCTGTTTGATCCTCTCTAGTCGTCTCTGTCTCTCCACCTGACGACGACAGGAATACATCAGGCTACAGGTGTCTGTCTCTTACCCCCGGGCTCTGACCCTCCCGATCTCTTACCCCCGGGCTCTGACCCTCCCGATCTCTTACCCCCGGGCTCTGACCCTCCCGATCTCTTACCCCCGGGCTCTGACCCTCCCGATCTCTTACCCCCGGGCTCTGACCCTCCCGATCTCTTACCCCCGGGCTCTGACCCTCCCGATCTCTTACCCCCGGGCTCTGACCCTCCCGATCTCTTACCCCCGGGCTCTGACCCTCCCGATCTCTTACCCCCGGGCTCTGACCCTCCCGATCTCTTACCCCCGGGCTCTGACCCTCCCGATCTCTTACCCCCGGGCTCTGACCCTCCCGATCTCTTACCCCCGGGCTCTGACCCTCCCGATCTGTTACCCCCGGGCTCTGACCCTCCCGATCTGTTACCCCCGGGCTCTGACCCTCCCGATCTGTTACCCCCGGGCTCTGACCCTCCCGATCTGTTACCCCCGGGCTCTGACCCTCCTGATCTGTTACCCCCGGGCTCTGACCCTCCTGATCTCTTACCTCCGGGCTCTGACCCTCCTGATCTCTTACCCCCGGGCTCTGACCCTCCTGATCTCTTACCCCCGGGCTCTGACACTCCTGATCGGTTACCCCCGGGCTCTGACACTCCTGATCTCTTACCTCCGGGCTCTGACCCTCCTGATCTCTTACCTCCGGGCTCTGACCCTCCTGATCTCTTACCTTCGGGCTCTGACCCTCCTGATCTCTTACCTTCGGGCTCTGACCCTCCTGATCTGTTACCCCCGGGCTCTGACACTCCTGAACTCTTACCCCCGGGCTCTAACCCTCCTGATCTCTTACCTCCAGGCTCTGACACTCCTGGGCTGAGTTGGTGGGCAGGCCGATCCACCTGATCTCTTTCTTCTCTTTAGAGATGATGTTCATGGCCATGAGCACGTTGAGTGCATCGTACACACGGCGTCGGATGTTCTTCTGGTCGTAGGAATGCTGCGGAGGGGAGAGAGGGGCAGTGTCTCAAATGGCTCTGCTGTCGTTTCCCAAATGGCTCCCTATTCCCTTTATAGTGCACTACTTCTGACTAGGGCCCATAGGGCTGTACAGAATCTGTGCATCTTGAACTCGGACTGGGCTATTTGTTGTACGGATGAAACCCTGGTCTGATGGTTTTTGATTGGCTGTGTGTCTCACCGAGTCGCCGGGCGAGAGGAGGGTGTCGTTGGCGCTGAACTCTGCCACGAGCTCGTCAGCCACCTCATTGTAGGTAGTTACTCCCTTCTTCTGCACCTTCTCACACACCTTCATGGAGAAATGCCTAAGCCCCTTCCCGTTCTTATCCCCCTTCTTACCAGTACCACGCTTCCTGGAACACAACCACAGCAGGAATAAGACAAGACGCCAGAGCAGGAATAAGACAAGACGCCAGAGCAGGAATAAGACAAGACGCCAGAGCAGGAATAAGACAAGACGACAGAGCAGGAATAAGACAAGACGACAGAGCAGGAATAAGACAAGACGACAGAGCAGGAATAAGACAAGACGACAGAGCAGGAATAAGACAAGACGACAGAGCAGGAATAAGACAAGACGACAGAGCGGGAGTTTGAGAGAGAAGTAGTCAGTTTGAGCAGGAGTGACCACTATCTGCTAGTTGAGTATGGCTGCTGTAGAGATAGAGACTAGGAAGAGAGAAGTGCTTCAGAAAGTATTCACACCCCCTGTGTCACTGATCTACACACACACTACCCCATCCTGTCAGTGGAATTATATATATATTTTTTTAAACGTTAACAAATTATTTAAATGAAAAGCTGAAATGTCTTGAGTCAATAAGTATTCAATCCTTTTGTTATGTCAAGCCTAAGTATGTTTAGAAGTAAACATGTGCTTAACAAGTCACATAAGTGAGCAATAATAGTGTTTAACATTTTTCAATGACTACCTCATCTCTGTACCCCACACATACAATTATCTGTAAGGTCCCTTCAGTCGAGCAGTGAATTTCAAACACAGATTCAACCACAAAGACCAGGGAGATTTTCCAATGTCCTGAATACATAGTGTTATGTTTGGGGAAAATTCAACTCATCACTGATTTTCCCTTCATATTTTCAAGTACGGTGGTGGCTGCATCGTGTTATGGGTATGCTTGTCGACGGCAATGACTAGGGAGTTTAGGATAAAAATAAAACAGAATACAGCTATAAGCACAGGCAAAATCCTAGAGGAAAACCTAGTCTGCTTTCCAACAGACACTGGGAGACAAATTCACATTTCAGCAGGACAATAACCTAAAACATAAGGCCAAATCTACAGTGGAGTTCCTTACCAAGAAGACATTGAACGTTCCCGAGTGGCCTAGTAACAGTTGACTTAAATCTTGAAAATCTACAGCGAGACTTGAAAATGGCTGTCTAGCGGTGAACAACCACCAACTTGACGGAGCTTGAATATTTTTTTTAAAGAACAAATGAGCAAATATTGTACAATCCAGGTGTGCAAAGCTTTTACAGACTTATTACCCAGAAAGACTCTCAGCTGTAACCTCTGCCAAAAGGTGATTCTAACATGTATTGACTTGGTTGAATAATTATCTAATCAAGATATAGGTTTTATTTTCAATCAAAAAATGGTATAAATCATTTTTCCACTTTTACAGAGTATTTTGTATAGATCATTGACAAAAAGCAACAATTACATCCAAATGTAATCCCAAATTGTAACAACAAAACCTGGAAAACGTCCAGGGGTGTGAATACTTTAATGTAGTGACATCTCAATCCCTTAACGAGAGAGAGAACTTTCCCAAGAAGCCAGCCAGCCTTCTTGCTGAGAGTTGACCTAAAGCTGACCCATAACGACCAGGTGACCATAACCAGCATGAGGAGTGTTTGTATACAATTGTGTATGTGTCTTACCCGGTGGACCAGGGAGAGGCATCAGGGGGATGGCTCTGTGGTCTGTACTGGGTACTGGGTGTGTGAGGGCTGCCCATCACTAACCCGCCTGACCCACTGGGCCTCTGAGGAGTACCCATCACCTGAGACAGAAACAGTTACAATGCAGAGATAACATTTAAAATAGCAATAAATTAAATAAATGTAAATGTATGCGTTTCTTTCAAATCACCGAGGAGCGATCTATATAGCATCTATCTACACATTACTAGAAGCTATGGAGACCTGCCAGATCAAGGTATCATGGCTGGGGTCTAGATCTCTCTATAGAACTAGGGTTTCTATGTATCTCTAGCTGAACCCTGAGCTCCGGGGCTTGCCTCATTCATAGGATGATCATGTTGATGAGTTCTTATTATAATCCCGCTGACTGAAGGGTTTGTGATCAGCTTACGCACACAGGTCACACACACAGGTCACACACATGTCATCCTGCCTTGTTCAAAGTTAGTATGAAGGCTTTATTGCCACGGAGACATGGGAAGCCCTGTGCTTCCCCAGTAGTAGCAGAGGAGGAGGAGAGGGGCCCTCAGACAGGAGGAGGAGGAGAGGGGCCCTCAGACAGGAGGAGGAGGAGAGGGGCCCTCAGACAGGAGGAGGAGGAGAGGGGCCCTCAGACAGGAGGAGGAGGAGAGGGGCCCTCAGACAGGAGGAGGAGGAGAGGGGCCCTCAGACAGGAGGAGGAGGAGAGGGGCCCTCAGACAGGAGGAGGAGGAGAGGGGCCCTCAGACAGGAGGAGGAGGAGAGGGGCCCTCAGACAGGAGGAGGAGGAGTGGGGCCCTCAGACAGGAGGAGGAGGAGAGGGGCCCTCAGACAGGAGGAGGAGGAGAGGACAGGGGTTGTTAGAAATGAGGCTGTTACTAGTGGTAGTGTTGTGTCTCACCATGTGCGGGGCGATGTTGACGTTGGAGGGCCCCAGGGTTTTGGGAAGCAGTTGTTTCCCCACAGAGAGAGACTGTGGGTGGACTGTCACCAGGGACAGGACACCTGGAGGGACAGGAACAACACTGTTATAACACCAGGGGTGCATCCCAAATGGCACCCCATTCCCTATATAGTGCACTACTTGAGATTAGGTTGTCACGGTACCAGCATCACCACACCAGATTCTCCATTGGGAAAAAAATTAAACATGAATTAGACTGAACTCCATAGCTGTAAAAAAAAAAAAAAAAAAAAATGCTTTATGTAAAATTGTGGGTGCTAGTTTGCTAACTAAATAAATAAATGGGACTCCAGGTGACAACATAATGCTGTTGGTTTCTAACATAAGGACAGTTTCCTCAAGAAATTAAAACTGCTTCATGTTTTGTTTCCTTGCCACAGAAGTATCGCGACAACCCTAATTGAGACCCACCCCAAGCTCCCTGGAATCACTTACGACGTGATTGGCCACAGAGAGAACGTCTCAATAGGGGGCAACACTGCCCTCCTCTGTTAGTTAGGCGAGAGTCACAGCCTAACATCAACTCCCAACCTGCAGGAGTAGCGGCTGATTATCATAAAGCTTCTAGCGTATCTCTAGTACTGCCACCCATGTCCAAGTCTTACTCCTCCCTGCCAGTGTGCAGTCCACCTATATTCAAATAACTAGGGGAAACTCTGGGTGCTGTGGCTACCTACCTTTGCTGGGACTGAGGTTCTGGTTGTAGAAAACCTTCATCTCTCCGTTGGCACCCATCACAGCCGCCTAAAGACCACAATGTTCTGTTATGGTCACACCACCACATTGTCGCCATGGAAACACCAGGAGCTACAAACTTCTCTAGATTCTCTTCTTCTCACCAGTTAGCTTTATACTAGTCTGGAGCTAGGAGGTGCTGCTGGACTGAGGTCAATGGATTACTAAATGTGTTTACTGTGAGTGTGTTGCTCCGTTTCCATGGCAACCTTTGAGTGAACAATTGAGCATCGATCTGTGTACACTGTAGAGTTTGAGGACCTCCGCGACCATCTTGAACTGTGTAGGTGGGTGGACACTGGTCCAGTGTTTCCCAAATTGTGGAGCATAAACCACTAGTTACTATGAATGGAAGGAGATGGTCAAGTCATGTTTAAAGTTGTTTGTCAGATGATAATTGCACATCAGCAAGCAACTAAATCAGGAAGTATCAACCACCACTTGGTGTGGTGAGATCCACCACTGCTAAATCAGGAAGTTGATAAGGTCTTCAAAGCAACTTAGCCTGTACCACTCAAACCACAAAGGGACGTTAATCAATCTAGTTGCGTTCTTCCCTGAAGTAATGATCTAAAACTGGATCTGGATGGTCGGAGAGAAAAAAAGTTCCACTACAGAATTAGTTCTCATTCTAATTGTACGGGTTGCACACTATAACTCTGGCCCAGAACGACAGGTTGCACACTATAACTCTGGCCCAGAACGACAGGTTGCACACTATAACTCTGGCCCAGAACGACAGGTTGCACACTATAACTCTGGCCCAGAACGACAGGTTGCACACTATAACTCTGGCCCAGAACGACAGGTTGCACACTATAACTCTGGCCCAGAACGACAGGTTGCACACTATAACTCTGGCCCAGAACGACAGGTTGCACACTATAACTCTGGCCCAGAACGACAGGTTGCACACTATAACTCTGGCCCAGAACGACAGGTTGCACACTATAACTCTGGCCCAGAACGACAGGTTGCACACTATAACTCTGGCCCAGAACGACAGGTTGCACACTATAACTCTGGCCCAGAACGACAGGTTGCACACTATAACTCTGGCCCAGAACGACAGGTTGCACACTATAACTCTGGCCCAGAACGACAGGTTGCACACTATAACTCTGGCCCAGAACGACAGGTTGCACACTATAACTCTGGCCCAGAACGACAGGTTGCACACTATAACTCTGGCCCAGAACGACAGGTTGCACACTATAACTCTGGCCCAGAACGACAGGTTGCACACTATAACTCTGGCCCAGAACGACAGGTTGCACACTATAACTCTGGCCCAGAACGACAGGTTGCACACTATAACTCTGGCCCAGAACGACAGGTTGCACACTATAACTCTGGCCCAGAACGACAGGTTGCACACTATAACTCTGGCCCAGAACGACAGGTTGCACACTATAACTCTGGCCCAGAACGACAGGTTGCACACTATAACTCTGGCCCAGAACGACAGGTTGCACACTATAACTCTGGCCCAGAACGACAGGTTGCACACTATAACTCTGGCCCAGAACGACAGGTTTCTCACTTTTACTCCGGCGCAGTAAAAGAATTTCACACTGTACAACACTGGCCCAGAACTCACATCCATTGCCATGATATCAGCTCCTATGTGTGGGAGATGAAGTCTTCTAGAAGGTTTCTTTGGGATGTTCAGCAATTGCTTCCCTAAAGCAAAATATGGAAAGGGGGGAAAAAGATGCCTCCAGTTCAGTGTTATAAAACTGTAGGATTGTAGAAGAAATGCAGAATGGACATTTATTGTAGATGGGCTAAACATTGTTTAACTTATGTTACAAGGTTGGAATAGGCTGGCTATATCCCCTGGGGATTCAAACCACAACACTCTACTAGGCCGCATGGAAGCTTTGGAAACAAGTTGGTTTCAACATAAATCGGTCTCCACACTCAGTTATTGCCAACTATGGGCCATTGAGAACAGAACATAGGCCTACCCGCGTAAATACAACAATGAACGACAGAAGGTTCCCATAGCCGGACAGAGGAAGCACAACAGCAGCTATTTGGATCCAGAAGCTGACTACGCATTACTCAACATGCAATCATACATGTTTTGCAGCTTGGGCTAGATATATTTAGCAAGAAAGTTAGGTGAACCACCATTGTGCATGTTTAAAACACGAGTATTAACAACCATCAACCAGTTACCACGACCTTTCTCACTCGTTATTCTTCATCCGCAACTCCCAGTTACTGCAGCCAGATGAGATCGAAATTAACCTCCAAACAGGAAACGAGCTAAAACTAACGTTAGCGAAGCAAACATAAACTAGCAAGTTAGCACAAACGTTTCAGAGTCCAAGACCAAAGGTTTTCAATTGGCTAGTTACCTGCATCTTTACAAAGACAGAAAGTAATTGAACGAATGACTTGTCGCAATTTCAGTCAAGATGGTTGCTTGGCAAGCTTGACAGATGGCTAGCTAGCATGTTGTTTGTCCTAAAGTTAGCACGCAACATGCTAGTTCGTTCTGCCTATCGACACAAGCTTTTTATTAGCTAACGTTAGCTAATCGCAACGATAGGAGTTGTTTGAATTAATAGCCAGTCAGCTAACGTTAAGGTAATAGTTTGCCAAAACCGCTTTTCGGTTAGACATTCATTAGTTAGTAACTAACGTAACGATAATGTGGACAATAATGTTTTATTTACGGTAGAGTGCACTCACTAGCGAACGTTAACTACCTGCTAGCTAGAAGCCGAGTCAGCCATTTTTGTAGCCAGCTAGCTAAAAATTAAGAGAATATATTTTACATTTTGTACTCCTGGCAGGCTAAATTCACTACCTTACCTATGGGTAGAAATGTGATTGAATGACATGCCACAATTCAAACTTATTTCGATTTTGCTTAGCTAAACAGCTTCGAATAGCCTCTGCATTTGTTCAATAGCGTAAGGTGCAACAGTCATACATTTGATGGACAGTGACGTTAGCTAGTTAAACTACTTCTACTCCACTGAAACTCAGCGAAATAAACGTAATTGCTCAGCGTACAAATGTAACTACCTCTTCTACTTCATCAATAAATCAATTTAGTTGGACGAATTAAAGTCACTTTTCTGATTTAACTCCGAGTCAGCTGTTAGCATTTGTCCCAAACTCCGTATGAGATCTCCGGCTGCTGAGCTTCCAGAGTTGTGCGACAAACTATGCACTCCAAACTGAGCTTGGCGGTGTCTGAAATGTGAAAGAAACTATTGGACACGCACAAAGTGAACGTCATCACGCGGGAAGCATAGACCGCACCTACAGAACGATATCAAAACATTTCATTGGACGAGACAGACAATATTCAAATATAACATTGTCAAAACAGGACATCTGCTCCCGAACCAATAAACCATTCTTTTAATAAATAAGTGCATATTCCAACATTTTTTAATTACATAATGTACAACATTTTGTATTTTGTTGAATATTAAACAAACCTAACACAACATAATGTAAAATGGGAATTTATTGTGCTTGGAATGACCCACTTATTTCCATTGTAACGTTTATACATAATCTAACTATAACTGGCCTAATAAATACAATGCTATATCTTTATTTCTCCCTTGCATGATGTATTAGCAGGAAGTCTTCTAGTTGTAGTCTTTTCTTCCAGTCAGGCTACAGTACAGTACACCGTACAAACAGAATAAATTTATCGAGCCATTATCATATAAAACAGTCACTGAAACATAAGAAAAATAAACATTTTACAGCATTAGATGCCATAGGAGTGCAATAACGCGTACACACATGTAAAGCCCTGACATAAACAACCCATACATACAGTTTCTATGTGTCCGTGTTTGGTTAGAACACTGAAACTTTACAGTATCAGCTTGACATTCAAATGTACTAAATGGAAAGTTGAACTGTTAACCTTGGCCTATGTCTTTCTCCCAGGTTTGGTCGGGATGAAACTGATCCATATGCAACCCCAGACTAATAATATTCCCTTGAAGGGAATATGTCATCACCAACAATGTGACGTCACAAAGCAAAAGGGTGTTCTCATCAGGGATCCCTCCATAACTACTGTAGTACGTGAGTGGAGGAATGACAGTCAAGACAACAATGAGTACATGTAAACCATTCTACAATGATTGCATCTCAAATGGCACCCTATTCGTTATATAGTGCACTACTTTAGATCAGGGCTCTATGTAGGGAACAGGGTGCCATTTTGGATGCAACCAATGACCCAAAGATAATGGGTCATTACTATTTTCTCCATGGAAAGAGAGAGAATGACCTTTGATCCTTTGGCCCTTTAGCAGGGCCCCTATGGGCTTCAGTCTGCTGGGTGTGGCAGCAGCGGGGGCGGGCGGGCGAGCGTCTTGCGTTCGGCTCGAGGAACCCACTTGTGTGTGGCGGCTCTCCACAACACCGGAGCCAGCAGAAGACTCAGAGTGGTGACACTGAGAACCAGCAGGTACACCTGGGGAAGAAGAAGACAGAGTGGTGTCACTGAGAACCAGCAGGTACACCTGGGGAAGAAGAGGACAGAGTGGTGTCACTGAGAACCAGCAGGTACACCTGGGAAAGAAGAGGACAGAGTGGTGTCACTGAGAACCAGCAGGTACACCTGGGGAAGAAGAGGACAGAGTGGTGTCACTGAGAACCAGCAGGTACACCTGGGGAAGAAGAGGACAGAGTGGTGTCACTGAGAACCAGCAGGTACACCTGGGGAAGAAGAGGACAGAGTGGTGACACTGAGAACCAGCAGGTACACCTGGGGAAGAAGAGGACAGAGTGGTGTCACTGAGAACCAGCAGGTACACCTGGGGAAGAAGAGGACAGAGTGGTGTCACTGAGAACCAGCAGGTACACCTGGGGAAGAAGAGGACAGAGTGGTGACACTGAGAACCAGCAGGTACACCCGGGGAAGAAGAGGACAGAGTGGTGTCACTGAGAACCAGCAGGTACACCTGGGGAAGAAGAGGACAGAGTGGTGACACTGAGAACCAGCAGGTACACCTGGGGAAGAAGAGGACAGAGTGGTGACACTGAGAACCAGCAGGTACACCTGGGGAAGAAGAGGCCAGTTGTATTCTAGATCATGTATGTATTCATCTTGCAATTGCCATAAACATCTTCAAGTAGTGTCTAGGGGTAGTGGTTAAGGGTAGTGTCTATGGGTAGTGGTTAGGGGTAGTGTCTAGGAGTAGTGGTTAGGGGTAGTGTCTAGGGGTAGTGTCTAGGGGTAGTGGTTAGGGCTAGTGGTTAGGGCTAGTGGTTAGGGCTAGTGGTTAGGGGTAGTGGTTAGGGGTAGTGGTTAGGGGTAGTGTCTAGGGGTAGTGCCTAGGGGTAGTGCCTAGGGGTAGTGTCTAGGGGTAGTGCCTAGGGGTAATGCCTAGGGGTAGTGTCTAGGGGTAGTGGTTAGGGGTAGTGTCTAGGGGTAGTGGTTAGGGGTAGTGGCTAGGGACTATTGTTTGATTTGGAACGAAGCATGGAGTGGTGGTCTGTTAGTCGGTAGAAGTACCTCTCTGGAGATGATGCCAGCTCGGCGGGCGCGGCTCCCTAACACGAAGGAGAACTCGCTGACCTGCGCCAGGCCGGCAGACACTATCCAACGGATGTGGCGAGAACCCTTAGGCAAGATGGCCGACAGCACCAGCACCGCCATCAGGAACTAACAGGGACATGGAGAGGAGGAGGTGTTTAATTAGAGAGAGTGAGAGAGAGAGAAAATAAGTAAGTGAGAGTGGTTTAAAGCAACAACGAGCATACCTTCATGATGACCAGTGAGAGAGTCAGCACCACCAGGATTGTCAGTTCATACAGGACAAAGGTAGGAAAGACATGGAAACCTGCAGTAGAAAAGAACAACATGGAGACCTACACATGAAGACCTATAGCAGTAGAGACAACACATAGAGACCTACAGCAGTAGAGACAACACATAGAGACCTACAGCAGTAGAGACAACACATAGAGCGACAGCAGTAGAGACAACACATAGACCTACAGTAGTAGAGACAACACATAGACCTACAGTAGTAGAGACAACACATAGAGCGACAGCAGTAGAGACAACACATAGACCTACAGTAGTAGAGACAACACATAGACCTACAGCAGTAGAGACAACACATAGACCTACAGCAGTAGAGACAACACATTGACCTACAGTAGTAGAGACAACACATAGACCTACAGCAGTAGAGACAACACATAGAGACCTACAGCAGTAGAGACAACACATAGACCGACAGAAGTAGAGACAACACATAGACCTACAGCAGTAGAGACAACACATAGACCTACAGCAGTAGAGACAACACATAGACCTACAGTAGTAGAGACAACACATAGACCTACAGTAGTAGAGACAACACATAGAGCGACAGCAGTAGAGACAACACATAGAGACCTACAGCAGTAGAGACAACACATAGACCTACAGCAGTAGAGACAACACATAGAGACCTACAGCAGTAGAGACAACACATAGACCTACAGTAGTAGAGACAACACATAGAGACCTACAGTAGTAGAGACAACACATAGAGACCTACAGCAGTAGAGACAACACATAGACCTACAGCAGTAGAGACAACACATAGACCTACAGTAGTAGAGACAACACATAGACCTACAGTAGTAGAGACAACACATAGACCTACAGTAGTAGAGACAACACATAGAGACCTACAGCAGTAGAGACAACACATAGACCTACAGCAGTAGAGACAACACATAGACCTACAGTAGTAGAGACAACACACAAATAAAAGCATCAAATAACTGCACAAACAGACATAGAGAGATACGATGCTAAACAGCCATAGAGACAGAGATACGATGCTAAACAGCCATAGAGAGATACGATGCTAAACAGCCATAGAGACAGAGATACAATGCTAAACAGCCATAGAGAGATACGATGCTAAACAGCCATAGAGAGATACGATGCTAAACAGCCATAGAGACAGAGATACGATGCTAAACAGCCATAGAGAGATACGATGCTAAACAGCCATAGAGAGATACGATGCTAAACAGCCATAGAGACAGAGATACGATGCTAAACAGCCATAGACAGATACGATGCTAAACAGCCATAGAGACAGAGATACGATGCTAAACAGCCAGAGAGACAGAGATACAATGCTAAACAGCCATAGAGAGATACAATGCTAAACAGCCATAGAGACAGATACGATGCTAAACAGCCATAGAGAGATACAATGCTAAACAGCCATAGAGACAGAGATACGATGCTAAACAGCCAGAGAGAGACAAGATGCTAAACAGCCATAGAGAGATACGATGCTAAACAGCCATAGAGAGACAGATACAATGCTAAACAGCCATAGAGAGACAGATACAATGCTAAACAGCCATAGAGAGACAGATACAATGCTAAACAGCCATAGACAGATACGATGCTAAACAGCCATAGAGACAGAGATACGATGCTAAACAGCCAGAGAGACAGAGATACAATGCTAAACAGCCATAGAGAGATACAATGCTAAACAGCCATAGAGACAGATACGATGCTAAACAGCCATAGAGAGATACAATGCTAAACAGCCATAGAGACAGAGATACGATGCTAAACAGCCAGAGAGAGACAAGATGCTAAACAGCCATAGAGAGATACGATGCTAAACAGCCATAGAGAGACAGATACAATGCTAAACAGCCATAGAGAGACAGATACAATGCTAAACAGCCATAGAGAGACAGATACAATGCTAAACAGCCATAGAGAGACAGATACAATGCTAAACAGCCATAGAGAGACAGATACAATGCTAAACAGCCATAGAGACAGAGATACAATGCTAAACAGCCATAGAGACAGAGATACAATGCTAAACAGCCATAGAGAGATACGATGCTAAACAGCTAGAGAGAAACGATGCTAAACAGCCATAGAGAGACAGATACAATGCTAAACAGCCATAGAGACAGATACGATGCTAAACAGCCATAGAGAGATACGATGCTAAACAGCCATAGAGAGATACGATGCTAAACAGCCATAGAGAGATACGATGCTAAACAGCCATAGAGACAGAGATACAATGCTAAACAGCCATAGAGACAGATACAATGCTAAACAGCCATAGAGACAGAGATACAATGCTAAACAGCCATAGAGACAGATACAATGCTAAACAGCCATAGAGACAGAGATACAATGCTAAACAGCCATAGAGACAGAGATACAATGCTAAACAGCCATAGAGACAGAGATACAATGCTAAACAGCCATAGAGAGACAGAGATACAATGCTAAACAGCCATAGAGAGACAGATACAATGCTAAACAGCCATAGAGACAGAGATACAATGCTAAACAGCCATAGAGACAGAGATACGATGCTAAACAGCCATAGAGACAGAGAAACGATGCTAAACAGCCATAGAGAGACAGAGATACAATGCTAAACAGCCATAGAGAGACAGATACAATGCTAAACAGCCATAGAGACAGAGATACAATGCTAAACAGCCATAGAGATAGAGATACGATGCTAAACAGCCATAGAGACAGAGAAACGATGCTAAACAGCCATAGAGACAGAGATACGATGCTAAACAGCCATAGAGACAGAGATACGATGCTAAACAGCCATAGAGAGATACGATGCTAAACAGCCATAGAGAGACAGATACAGTTGAAGTCGGAAGTTGATATACACTTAGGTTGGAGTCATTAAAACTCGGTTTTCAACCACTCCACAAATTTCTTGTTAACAAACTTTAGTTTGGCAAGTCAGTTAGGACATCCACTTTGTGCATGACACAGGTCATTTTTCCAACAATTGTTAACAGACAAATTATTTCACTTATAATTCACTGTATAACAATTCCAGTGGGTCAGAAGTTTACATACACTAAGTTGACTGTGCCTTTAAACAGCTTGGAACATTCCAGAAAATGTCATGGAGGTAGAAGCTTCTGATAGGATAATTGACATCATTTGAGTCAAAGACCTCAGAAGAAAATTGGTAGACCTCCACAAGTCTGGTTCATCCTTGGGAGCAATTTCCAAAAGCCTGAAGGTACCACGTTCATCTGTACAAACAATAGTACGCAAGTATAAACACCATGGGACCATGCAGCCGTCATACCGTTCAGGAAGGAGACGCGTTCTGTCTCCTAGAGATGAACGTACTTTGTTGCGAAAAGTACAAATCAATCCCAGAACAACAGCAAAGGACCTTGTGAAGATGCTGGAGGAAACAGGTACAAAAGTATCTATATCCACAGTAAAACGAGTCCTATATCGACATAACCTGAAAGGCCGCTCAGCAAGGAAGAAGCCACTGCTCCAAAACCGCCATAAAAAAGCCAGACTACGGTTTACAACTGCACATGGGGACAAAGATCGTACTTTTTGGAGAAATGTCCTCTGGTCTGATGAAACAAAAATAGAACTGTTTGGCCATAATGACCATTGTTATGTTTGGAGGAAAAAGGGGGAGGCTTGCAAGCCGAAGAACACCATCCCAACCGTGAAGCACGGGGGTGGCAGCATCATGTTGTGGGGGTGCTTTGCTGCAGGAGGGACTGGTGAACTTCACAAAATGGATGGCATCATGAGGAAGGGGAATTATGTGGATTTATTGAAGCAACATCCCAAGACATCAGTCAGGAAGTTAAAGCTGGTCGCAAATGGGTCTTCCAAATGGACAATGACCCCAAGCATACTTCCAAAGTTGTGGCAAAATGGCTTAAGGACAACAAAGTCAAGGTATTGGAGTGGCCATCACAAAGCCCTGACCTCAATCCTATAGAGAATGTGTGGGCAGAACTGAAAAAGCATGTGCGAGCAAGGAGGCCTACAAACCTGACTCAGTTACACCAGCTCTGTCAGGAGGAACGGGCCAAAATTCACCCAACTTATTGTGGGAAGCTTGTGGAAGGCTACCCAAAATGTTTGACCCAAGTTAAATAATTTTAAAGGCAATGCTACCAAATACTAATTGAGTGTATGTAAACTTCTGACCCACTGGGAATGTGATGAAAGAAATAAAAGCTGAAATAAATCATTCTCTCTACTATTATTCTGACATTTCACATTCTTAAAATAAAGTGGTGATCCTAACTGACCTAAGACAAGGAATTTTTACTAGGATTCAATGTCAGGAATTTGGCTAAGGTGTATGTAAACTTCCAACTTCAACTGTATGATGCTAAACAGCCATAGAGAGACAGAGACACTGCAGAGGGTAAGCTTCAATTCTGACCAATGGAGGCGAAGAAGATGATGGCGAGGAAGTCTCTGATTGGCTCGATGCAGCCCATGACCTCCGTGGTGCAAATCTGACCCTGCGAGGAGAGAAGCGCTCCAGCCAGGAAGCAGCCCAGCTCCATGGAAATGTCCAGGAACTCTGTCACCTGGGAAACGCCAGGGGAAAAACATAATTTGACATACACTATATCCATTCTACCAACTGTAACAATTTATATCATAAACTCCCTAATTACACAGTATTGCTTTGTATTGGCATGTCCATTGTAGTACTTGATTGTACAGGAAACATATATATATATATATACATATATAGCTATATCTCACAGAGGAGGGGGAGTTATATCTCACAGAGGAGAGGATAGAGGAGGGGGAGTTATATCTCACAGAGGAGAGGATAGAGGAGGGGGAGTTATATCTCACAGAGGAGAGGATAGAGGGGGGAGCTATATCTCACAGAGGAGAGGATAGAGGGGGGAGCTATATCTCACAGAGGAGAGGATGGGGGGGGGGGGTTATATCTCACAGAGGAGAGGAGAGGATAGAGGGGGGGAGCTATATCTCACAGAGGAGAGGATAGCGGAGGGGGAGCTATATCTCACAGAGGAGAGGATAGAGGGGGGGAAGCTATATCTCACAGAGGAGAGGATAGCTGAGGGGAAGCTATATCTCACAGAGGAGAGGATAGCTGAGGGGAAGCTATATCTCACAGAGGAGAGGATAGAGGGGGGGAGCTATATCTCACAGAGGAGAGGATAGCGGAGGGGAAGCTATATCTCACAGAGGAGAGGATAGCGGAGGGGAAGCTATATCTCACAGAGGAGAGTAGAGGATAGAGGAGGGAGCTATATCTCACAGAAGAGAGGGGGAAGAGTGAGGAGGGGTTACATACGGTGAGCATGAGGAATACGAAGGCAGCGGTCCCCAGAACCAGGATCTCCTTGTTGCCTTTGGACTCAGCATGGAGCTTCCTGTAGTATGGACCAATCAGGAAGGACTTGAGGAGAACACACAGCAGTAGCACCACAGCCAGAGAAAACAGGACCTGGGACAGGAGCAGGAGGACGCGCAGACCCCCAAACAGAACACTACAGAACACAGGATAGAACACAGAACACCAGCCTCACAACACAGAACACTGGTTAACAGAGAAAACAGGACCTGGGCTAGGAGGACAGAACCCTCAGAAGACAGAACAGGACCCTCAGCAGACAGAACACAGGACAAGACCCTCAGAAGACAGAACAGGATACTCAGAAGACAGAACAGGACCCTCAGCAGACAGAACACAGGACAAGACCCTCAGAAGACAGAACAGGATACTCAGAAGACAGAACAGGACCCTCAGCAGACAGAACACAGGATAGAACACAGAACACCAGCCTCACAACACAGAACACTGGTTAACAGAGAAAACAGGACCTGGGCTAGGAGGACAGAACCCTCAGAAGACAGAACAGGACCCTCAGCAGACAGAACACAGGACAAGCCCCTCAGAAGACAGAACACAGGACAGGACCCTCATAAGACAGAACAAGACCCTCAAAAGATAGAACAGGATCCTCAGAAGACAGAACCCTCAAAAGACAGAACATAGGACAGGACACTCAGAAGACAGAACAGGACCCTCAGAAGACAGAACAGGACCCTCAGAAGACAGAACAGGACCCTCAGAAGACAGAACAGGACCCTCAGCAGACATAACAGGACCCTCAGAAGACAGGACAGGACCCTCAGAAGACAGAACACAGGACCCTCATAAGACAGAACAAGACCCTCAAAAGATAGAACAGGATCCTCAGAAGACAGAACCCTCAAAAGACAGAACATAGGACAGGACACTCAGAAGACAGAGCAGGACCCTCAGAAGACAGAGCAGGACCCTCAGAAGACAGAACAGGACCCTCAGAAGACAGAACACAGGACAGGACCCTCAGAAGACAGGACAGGACCCTCAGAAGACAGAACACAGGACAGGGCCCTCAGAAGACAGAACACAGGACAGGATACTCAGAAGACAAAACACAGGAACCTCGGAAAACAGAACAGGACCCTCGGAAGACAGAACACAGGACAGGACCCTCAGAAGACAGGACAGGACCCTCAGAAGACAAAACACAGGACCCTCAGAAGACAAAACACAGGACAGGACCCTCAGAAGACAGAACAGGACCCTCAGAAGACAGGACAGGACCCTCAGAAGACAGGACAGGACCCTCAGAAGACAGGACAGGACCCTCAGAAGACAGGACAGGACCCTCAGAAGACAGAACACAGGACCCTCAGAAGACAGAACACAGGACCCTCAGAAGACAAAACACAGGACAGGACCCTCAGAAGACAGGACAGGACCCTCAGAAGACAGGACCCTTAGAAGACAGAACCCTCAGAAGACAGGACAGGGCCCTCGGAAGACAGAACACAGGACAGGACCCTCAGAAGACAGAACACAGGACAGGACCCTCAGAAGACAGAACACAGGACAGGACCCTCAGAAGACAGAACAGGACCCTCAAAAGACAGAACACTCAGGAGACAGAACAGGACCCTCAGAACACAGGACAGGACCCTCAGAACATAGAACAGAACCCTCAGAAGACAGAACACAACAGTATAAAATATTAGAACTTCTAACACAATCTTTGGAACTACATACCTCACTAGCATGAGTGGGACAGGTTGAGTTAGACTGTGCAGGTGTGTATACTCAGCAGTTACTATATGTACACAGGGTGTGTCTAGATCGTAGTGCATATACAGCTGTGTGTGTGTGTGTGTTAGCTCACCTGTCCAGGTGGCCAGATGACACCTGTATGAGGGTGGGCATGACGGCTATGAACAGACCCAGCTGAACATCCTGCATCACCAACATCCCAAGGAGAACACTGCTGTAGTCCAGCTCCCCTATACACACACGCACGCACGCACGCACGCACGCACGCACGCACGCACGCACGCACGCACGCACACACACACACACACACACACAGTTTATATGTTTGTAGCCAGATACTCATTTAAAGACAGGTGGTTCTTTAACATTAAAATAAAGAGCATTGGAAGTCAAGTCTCTCTCTCGCTCTGTCTCTCACACACACACACACACACACAGTTTATATGTTTGTAGCCAGATACTCATTTAAAGACAGGTGGTTCTTTAACATTAAAATAAAGAGCATTGGAAGTCAAGTCTCTCTCTCGCTCTGTCTCTCACACACACACACACACACACACACACACACACACACACACACACACACACACACACACACACACACACACACACACACACACACACACACACACACACACACACACACACACACACACACACACACACACACACAGTCCTTGTCTCCGTACCGTCCTTGTCTGCGCGGGTGCCCCCAGCCAGGAAGCGTGAGACCAGCGGTGTGGAGGATAGAGAGAGACAGGAGGAGATGAAGACCGTCTGCGTGGGACGGACATGCAGCACCTGACCCCACAGCAGCCCTGTAGCTACCATCAACAGACTGAGGTAGCATGAACCCTGCACAGAGGTCTTCCACACCTGCACACACACGCATAGGACAGTACACACATGTTAAATATACACACACACGCATAGGACAGTACACACATGTTAAATATACACACACACACACGCATAGGACAGTACACACATGTTAAATATACACACACATGCACACACAGTATTGTACAGCTTACCTTGTGGGGACACACAATTCAGTCCCATTCAAAATCCTATTTTCCCAAACCCTAACCCGTACTCTTACCCTACCCTAACCTTAACCCTAAAACCTAACCCTAACCTGTACTCCTACCCTAACCTTAACCCAAAAACCTAACCCTAACCTGTACTCTTACCCTAACATTAACCCTAAAACTAACCCTAGCTCCTATCCTTAACCCTAAAATTAACTCTAGCTCCTAACCCTAACCCTAAAACTAACCCTAGCTCCTAACCCTAAAACTAACCCTAGCTCCTAACCTTCACCCTAGCCCCTAACCCTAAAACTAACCCTAGCTCCTAACCCTAATTCTAACCTTAACCCTAAACCCCCTAGAAATAGCATTTAAACTCATGGGGACCAACAAAATGTCCCCGTTGGTCAAATGTTAATTTGTTTACGATTCTTGTGACAAGAATAGTTGAACACGTACACACATATAAAATGGTCTTCAACTCTTGAAACGAACACAATATAATTATCCTATTAGGACACGTTCCAGAGGAGAGAGGGAGGGAGGGAGAGAGAGCGAGAGAAGCAGGAAGACTGATAAGGAGAGAAAATGTGTGATAAACAGATAGCTAGCCAAATGAAGAGGAGAAACAAGGGAGAGAGAGTTAGACGTTGGTCTCTACTGAGACTGAGTTGGTGAAAGAATGGAAGAATGTGGGTTTCTGAGTCACACTGTGAAAATGTAGGTCAGAGTTACACACTTCACACCAGTGTTAAGTCATTTCCCGTCTGCTGATGTCACCCGGCAGGTCAAAACTCCATCCCACCAAAACAGGCCGTGTTTTTAAACAGCTGTTCCACTAAAAGGGCATCATCATCAATTTGACAGTATTATTCCACCCTCATAGTGTGGAAATAAATATAAAACACAGGGAATTCACATTTTTGTCTGCACTGGGCCTTTAATAGCTTTTGCTATTTCAAGAATGTAGGCTAATATCTGATGGAAAATACCTCTACGTGTGTGTGTGTGTGTGTGTGTGTGTGTGCGGGGGGTTGAATGCAACACTAGGCAGCCTACCTTCCGAAGTCGCTCTGGGGAGAACTCTAGACCGACCAGGAAGAGAGTGAAGAACACTCCCAACTCTCCCAACGTCTCAACCTGCACCATAGCCTGCACAGAGATACATTACTCTCTCTCTCAGACAGAGATACATTACTCTCACACACACACAGACAGACAGACAGACAGACAGACAGACAGACAGACAGACAGACAGACAGACAGACAGACAGACAGACAGACAGACAGACAGACAGACAGACA